>NC_091187.1:12688462-12723462 GCF_040958095.1 Procambarus clarkii
GAAGCCATTTTGAGAATTGTAGAGGCTAATAGCGCTGGATTAATGGCCGTTTTGCATGCCGTTGCAGTGAAGGAAAGTAGTGTAGAATTTTATGTGCTTGCCTAGTTGTACTTGCGGGAGTTGAGCTTCGGCTCTTTGGTCCCGCCTCTCAACTGGCAGTCAACTGGTGTATGCGTAAATGGTTCCTTATACCTATTTGGGTCTGGTATGGGGTCTCGACGTGTGTGTGTGTGGGGTCCTCGTGGCTTAGTGGAGAGCGCTTGGGGGTCGTAGTCCTGATGGCCCGGGTTCGATTCCCGGCAGAGGCGGAAACAAATGGGAAGTTTCTGTGACCCTAATGCTCCTGTTCCCTTAGCAGTACTAATTTCCTGGGAGTTAGACAGCTACTTCCAGGGGATGCGTATGTGTTAGAGAAATAAATGTTGTAGACTTAATAGATGGGAAAAATAGATCGATTAGAAAGGCGGGGTCCAAGAGCTAATAGCTCGATTCTGTAGACACAAATAGTAACTACACACACACAATTGGGGCCTCGTAGCCTGGTAGATAGCGCGCAGGACTCGTAATTCTGTGGCGCGGGTTCGATTCCCACACGAGGCAGAAACAAATGGGCAAAGTTTCTTTCACCCTGAATGCCCCTGTTACCTAGCAGTAAATATGTACCTGGGAGTTAGTCAGCTGTCACTGGCTGCTTCCTGGTGTGTGTGTGTGTGTGGTGTGGACAAAAAAAAGTAGTTAGTAAACAGTTGATTGACAGTTGAGAGGCGGGCCAAAAGAGCAAAGCTCAACCCCCGCAAACACAACTAGGTGAATACAACTAGGTGAATGCACACATCCCCGATATGGAACCTATAACTTTGACCCTTACGTTTTTTTATCCTTATCTGTGTTTCCAGGTACCCCTTGGTCCGTCTCCCCTTATCTAAAGCAGACTATCTCTGTCTACATCTATTAGTTGACAGAGATTTCCTGCAAATTCTTCCTTTCCCTTTCTTCCGCTTGTTCGTTGACTGGACGGTAGAGCGACGGTTTCGCGTCATGCAGGTCGTCGTTCAATCCCCGACCGTCCACAAGTGGTTGGGCACCATTCCTTCCCACCGTCCCATCCCAAATCCTTATCTTGACCCCTTCCCAGAGCTATATAGTCGTAATGGCTTGGCGCTTTCCCCCTGATAGTTCGCTCCCTCTTCCACTTATTCTTCACCACCTTCCCTGCCCTTCCCCACTGTCCCTTCATCACCCACCGCTCCCTGTGCCAGGTAAGTCCACTACGGGCTCACCATAGCCCGTGCTACTTGCCCCGCTCCTGTGCCAGGTGAGTCCACTACGGGCTCACCATAGCCCGTGCTACTTGCCCCGCTCCTGTGCCAGGTAAGTCCACTACGGGCTCACCATAGCCCGTGCTACTTGCCCCGCTCCCGTGCCAGGTAAGTCCACTACGGGCTCACCATAGCCCGTGCTACTTGCCCCGCTCCTGTGCCAGGTAAGTCCACTACGGGCTCACCATAGCCCGTGCTACTTGCCCCGCTCCTGTGCCAGGTAAGTCCACTACGGGCTCACCATAGCCCGTGCTACTTGCCCCGCTCCTGTGCCAGGTAAGTCCACTACGGGCTCACCATAGCCCGTGCTACTTGCCCCGCTCCTGTGCCAGGTAAGTCCACTACGGGCTCACCATAGCCCGTGCTACTTGCCCCGCTCCTGTGCCAGGTAAGTCCACTACGGGCTCACCATAGCCATTGCTACTTGCCCCGCTCCCGTGACAGGTAAGTCCACTACGGGCTCACCATAGCCATTGCTACTTGCCCCGCTCCTGTGCCAGGTAAGTTACGGGCTCACCATAGCCCGTGCTACTTGGAACTTATTCCGAGTAGCTGAATCTATAACAATAACAACAACCCTTATCACTGTAATCATCTTTAATACAGATAGTCATCATCAATCAATAAACTACACAAAGCAAATCATCACAGAAAACAATACACTGGATGAATCTGAGAATGAATGAACTATCAGGGGAAAGCGCCAAGCCATTACGACTATATAGCACTGGGAAGGGGTCAGGATAAGGATTAGGGATGGGACGGAGGGAAGGAATGGTGCCCAACCACTTGTGGACGGTCGGGGATTGAACGCAGACCTGCATGGCGCGAGACCGTCGCTCTACCGTCCACCCCCAAGTGGTTGGGGGATGAATCTCAGAAATGCGTAGTATGAAGTGTAGTATTTAGCGAGATTAGAAATTGTACTTATTTGTCATTTCATACAAAAGGAGGGGGGGCGGCCACGATCCATTTATGCCCATTCTCGACTATCCACCAGTCACTGCAAATTTTGGTGAGACTACCCCTAAGCGTTTGGTCCCCCAATATATATATATATATATATATATATATATATATATATATATATATATATATATATATATATATATATATATATATTATATATGTCGTACCTAGTAGCCAGAACGCACTTCTCAGCCTACTATGCAAGGCCCGATTTGCCTAATAAGCCAAGTTTTCATGAATTAATTATTTTTCGACTACCTAACCTACCTAACCTAACCTAACTTTTTCGGCTACCTAACCTAACCTAACCTATAAAGATAGGTTAGGTTAGGTTAGTTGCATATATGCCTGGAGACCGTTCAGACTTGTTCGCATATATATATATATATAAACCCTACCTAACCTAACCTATAAAGATAGGTTAGGTTAGGTAGGGTTGGTTAGGTTCGGTCATATATCTACGTTAATTTTAACTCCAATAAAAAAAATTGACCTCATTCGTAATGAAATGGGTAGCTTCATCATTTCATAAGAAAAAAATTAGAGAAAATATATTAATTCAGGAAAACTTGGCTTATTAGGCAAATCGGGCCTTGCATAGTAGGCTGAACAGTGCATTCTGGCTACAAGGTACGATATATATATATATATATATATATATATATATATATATATATATATATATATATATATAACAGAAAACTCACACCCCAGAAGTGACTCGAACCCATACTGCCAGGAGCACTCTGCATCTGGCGTACAGGATTTTGTCCGGTCGTGTTGGTCGAGTGGTTAAGGTGTCCTGTACGCCAGATGCAGAGTGCTCCTGGCAGTATGGGTTCGAGTCACTTCTGGGGTGTGAGTTTTCAGTTGCATATATGCCTGGAGACCGTTCAGACTTGTTATATATATATATATATATATATTATATATATATATATATATATATATATATATATATATATATATGTCGTACCTAGTAGCCAGAACTCACTTCTCAGCCTACTATGCATGGCCCGATTTGCCTAATAAGCCTAGTTTTCATGAATTAATGTTTTTTCGACAACCTAACCTACCTAACCTAACCTAACCTAACGTTTTCGGCTACCTAACCTAACCTAACCTATAAAGATAGGTTAGGTTAGGTTAGGTAGGGTTGGTTAGGTTCGGTCATATATCTACGTTAATTTTAACTCCAATAAAAAATAATTGACCTCATACATAATGAAATGGGTAGCTTTATCATTTCATAAGAAAAAAATTAGAGAAAATATATTAATTCAGTAAAACTTGGCTTATTAGGCAAATCGGGCCTCGCATAGTAGGCTGAGAAGTGAGTTCTGGCTACTAGGTACGACATATATATATATATATATATATATATATATATATATATATATATATATATATATAAACAGAACTTTAAACACTTTTAATGTGTAATATAATTAGGTCACGCGAGCACTCTCCGAACATCAATGGTGATGAATATATAATGGAGACTCCTCGGGGTTTTTGCTTACAGTTCGGATATTTAGAGTTTAATGGACCATTGGCACCTTTGCCCGCCAAACATACAGCGAAACTACGACGTTGCTACAACGTTCGAACAAGATTTAACCCCTCCTAACCAGTTATAACAACCAATATAGCAAGTTGTAACAACGTTCTAATACGTCATAAACATGTTAAGCCAAGATGTAACAACTTTATTACAAGTTGTAACAAGCGGAAAATAGGGACAGTTTCGGTTTGTGTTTCCAGGGTGTTGTGTGTATGTGTACTTGCCTTTCTGTGTTGGTGGAGGCTGAACTTTAGCTCCTGGGCCAGCCTTCGAGTCTTCGATCAACTGGTGTAGCTAGGCTTTTGTCATACCTAATTATGAGATTGTGTTTGAGGTCAGTATCAACTATCTTTGATATTTATAATTGTTTATTCTTTCTCATTATTGCCACCATGAGGTTAGTAACTTTACACAGAAAATGTGCAGTAAAATGGACCTTCTTATCTGGGGTGGGGGGCCTTATGGCTGAGTGGACAGCAATCGGGATTCGTAGTCCTCAGGTTTCGGCTTCGATCCCCAGCGAAGGCGGAAACAAATGGGCAGTTTCTTTCACCCTGATGCTCTGTTAACCTAGCAGTAAATAGGTACCTGGGAGTTAGACAGCTGCTACGGGCTGCTTCCTGGCGGTGTGTCACAAAATGGAGGCCTGGTCGAGCACCGGGCCGCGGGGACGCTAAGCCCCGAAATCATCTCAAGATAACCTCAAGATAACCATACAGTACTTGGTCTTTTCTCCAAGACTGTTATCGTGAGAGGACCAATACTTTGCAGTCTTCGTAGTACAGTTGACTTCGTTCTCGATTCACAATCGGGGATCCCGGGATGGACTGAAATGATTTGGCACGTTTCCTTTCACCTAATGCATCTGTTCACCCAGCAGTCAATAGGTACCCATGCGGAGTTAGTCAACTGTTGTGGGGTTGCATCTTGGAGGAAGGTCAGTGGTTCCACCTCGGGGGGGGGGGGAGGGACCTCGATACAAGTTTAAAGTGTATAAGAATATATACACAGGCTTCCTGTCCCAGACCACGGGGGCAGGAAAACAAATAAATAACCCCATCATTGAAAAGAACGAGTTAGAATTAGTCACCCAAAGCAAATAATAGTATAGAAAACGGGCCGTGATAAAGGTTTGTAGATACAGGAGAGAGAGAGAGAGAGAGAGAGAGAGAGAGAGAGAGAGAGGGAGGGAGAGAGAGGGAGAGAGAGATTGATCTATTGCACGTGCAACTGTGCATGTCTATTGTCAATTACTGTTTCTGGCTGCTTGCTACATTGTGAAGCTGACCCCCCTAATTCGCGCGTTAACTGCCGTCCGTTTTCTTCCCCCACGTGACCGAGAAATAGTGGAAAAACTGATGGAAACTTAACACCTCCCTATATACAAGCAGCATCTAACACAAGAGAGAAATTTAGCATATCTGCGTCACAGGTATGCTTTACTCAACCCCAATCTAACCAAATCTAACCAAACCCAATGAACAAAATATCGTGTTTGGCATCTGAAATGCACGAGGTATTTGACGTCACCGTGACGTCATAGCGTTGAATTCAGTCTAGGTTTTGGACCTTACCTTCCGGCCTCGGTAGGAAAGGGGCTGGGATATGAGGACAAGGAGCTGGGATATGTCGACAAGGAGCTGGGGTATGGGGACAAGGAGCTGGGATATGAGGACAAGGGGCTGGGATATGAGGACAAAGAGCTGGGATATGAGGACAAGGAGCTGAAATATGAGGACAAGGAGCTGGGATATGAGGACAAGGAGCTAGGATATGAGGACAAGGAGCTGGGATATGAGGACAAGGAGCTGGGATATGAGGACAAAGAGCTGGAATATGAGGACAAGGAGCTAGGATATGAGGACAAGGAGCTGGGATATGTGAACAAGGAGCTGGGATATGAGGACAAGGAGCTAGGATATGAGGACAAGGAGCTGGGATATGTGAACAAGGAGCTGGGATATGAGGACAAGGAGCTGGGATATGAGGACAAGGAGCAGAGGTATGAGGACCAGGAGCTGGGATATGAAGACCAGGAGCTGGGATATGAAGACAAGGAGCTGGGATATGAGGACAAGAAGCTGGGATATGAGGACAAGGAGCTGGGATATGAGGACAAGGAGCTGGGATATGAGGACAAGGAGCTGGAATATGAGAACAAAGAGCTTGGATATGAGGACTGTTACGTACCCTTATAAGATACGTAAGTAAATATATTAATATGTACATTTATAATTGTATGTAAATTACAAGCATGTATATTGTTATACTTATATGTTCTATGCAAATGCACATTCATGTTACAGTGTTGGCGTTAGGCCCAGCGTATCGTGGGAATGATTGTTTATTTCTTTGTGTGATCAGTTTTCCCACGGGAACTAATGATTTATATGTGATCATAAGTGGGTAACAGAGGTGAAATAATAATTGAGTGAACTGTATCTGGCAAATTGTCGTGGGACCGTCCGTTGCTGGGTGTGCATGCCATTATTTCCTTCTGTATGCATATTTTAATTACTAAGTAAAGAATAATTACTTTAATTTTTGTATATCAATGTGTACTAATTATTCATTAAGTTAGTTTAAGATTACTCTTGTCACAATGTATTGCTCCATTGTTGAAATAATAAATATTGTACTTTGGCAATTTATTCGCGGGGCAAGGCAATCTGTTTTTTGACTCGCGTTTTGTTGTTCAGTAGCTGAGCAGGAACCAGGGAGATAACATCTTGGAGTTAAGTCATTCTTTTTGTTCTGTCATAGCCATACATATATTATTATTGATTTAATGTCTGGAAGATACAGTGATATTTTTAATGTGATATATTGTGACCATATAATCATCTGTTTGCTTTTGAGATTTATTTAATATAATTTTATATATATACTTATTGTCTTTATTCTTCAGTCCTATGAGGATTCTATTTTTGTGCTCATTACTTATTAAGGGGTTATACTGGTGATTCGCTATTGAGAACAGCAGTTGTGTCGTATCCCTAGACGTATTAAAGTTTGGCTGCTGTAGGATCACGAGCCGTAACGTACGATAGGTAACAAGGACAAGGAGCTGGGATATGAGGACAAGGGGCAGGGATATGAGGACAAGGAGCTGGGATATGAGGACAAGGAGCTGGGATATGAGGACAAGGGGCTGGGATATGAGGACAAGGGGCTGGGATATGAGGACAAGGAGCTGGAATATGAGGACAAGGGGCTGAGATATAAGGACAAGGAGCTCGGATATGGGGACAAGGAGCTGGAATATGAGGACAAGGAGCTGGAATATGAGGACAAGGAGCAGGAATATAAGGACAAGGAGCTGGGATATGAGGACAAGAAGCTGGGATATGAGGACAAGGAACTGGGATATGAGGACAAGGAGCTGGGATATGAGAACAAGGAGCTGGGATATGAGGACAAGGAACTGGGATATGAGGACAAGAAGCTGGGATATGAGGACAGGAAGCTGGGATATGAGGACAAGGAACTGGGATATGAGGACAAGGAGCTGGGATATGAGGACAAGGAGCTGGGATATGAGGACAAGGAGCTCGGATATGAGGACAAGGAGCTGGGATATGAGGACAAGGAGCTGGGATATGAGGACAAGGAGCTCGGATATGAGGACCAGTTATATATTCACAACATATATAACTCACGACACAAATTAGCGAGCAGTAACCTTCGCGCCCACACTACAAGAACCCCAAAAATAGCACCTATAAATAGCCCCCATAAGGGCTATTTTCAGATGCCACGAGATCCAGATTCACGCCGCCAATGGGCAGGTAATTAATATCAATTATCTCGCTAATTACTCTACTGCCGGGCAGTAACGTGGTGGTGGCTGATACTAACGTTAATTAATTGTTAATTAATTATTTAATAGTTATGATGTTAATTATGTAATTATCAAATTGATAGATAATTTTTTAATATGAATAAATCATTAGCAAATTATTATTTTTTATTTTTGTATTAAATTAATAAATAACTAAATATTAAAGTTACTAATTTTATATTAAATTATTTAGGCGATAAATAGTTAATTATAATGTAATTAATACAAAAATTCAGAGCTCAGTATTATTGTTTAGTACTTAAAAGGGATATGAGGACAAGGAGCTGGGATATGGGGACAAGGAGCTGGGATATGGGGACAAGGAGCTGGGATCAGGACAAGGAGCTGGGATATGAGGACAAGGAGCTGGGATACGAGGACCAGGAGCTAGGATATAAAGACAAGGAGCTGGGATATGAGGACAAGGCGCTGGGATATGAGGACCAGGAGCTAGGATATAAAGACAAGGAGCTGGGATATGAGGACAAGGAACTAGGATATAAGGACAAGAACCTGAGATTTGAGGACAAGGAACTGGGATATGGGGACAAGGAACTGGGATATGACCAGGGTAAGTGGACAGCCCCGATTCAAAACAATACTCAACTAGGCACAGGGGATCGGCGTTCGATCCCCCGATGAACCCACTGGCTGGCCGCTTTTCCTTCACTCCCCCCCCACCCTCCTCCCACTTCCCTAGCCCGTCTACTTAATTAAGACAGAGGAGAATGCCTGTATGCTGCTCCAGCATTCGAGCGGCACGGGGAATCGAACCAGGGTATCCTGGTGGTCACCCAAGACACGCACCTTAACCCACTGGACCAAGGAGGGTTAGGACGCGACTCTGGGGGTGACCCACCAGGATTCGAACCCCCGTCGAAGAATGACGCGACAATCTTCACTCACTGCAATAATCATCACACAATCTACAACAATCATCATGCAATCTACAACAATCCTCTCACTGCATGTTATTGTTTTGTTATGATCCTGTTCTCTACGTGACTGGGATGAGAGAGAGAGAGAGAGTGAGAGAGAGAAAGAGAGAGAGTGAGAGAGAGAGAAAGAGAGAGAGTGAGAGAGAGAGAAAGAGTGAGAGAGAGAGAGAGAGAGAGAGTGAGAGAGAAAGAGAGAGAGTGAGAGAGAGAGAGAAAGAGAGAGAGTGAGAGAGAGAGAAAGAGAGAGTGAGAGAGAGAGAGAAAGAGAGAGAGTGAGAGAGAGAGAAAGAGAGAGAGAGAGAGAAAGAGAGAGAGTGAGAGAGAGAGAAAGAGAGAGAGTGAGAGAGAGAGAAAGAGAGAGAGTAAGAGAGAGAGAGAGAGAGAGAGAGAGAGAGAGAGAGAGAGAGAGAGAGAGAGAGAGAGAGAGAGAGAGAGAGAGAGAGAGAGAGAGAAAAAAAAAAAGGGATGATGAGAGAGAAACAATGGGAGGGAAGGATGACAGGAGACACACAGTGGGAGGGAAGAATGATGGAAGAATGATGGAAGAGAGAGAGAGAGAGGGAGGCCAGCAGCAGCATACATCATTCTGAGTGACAGGTTGACAACCGGGAACCACGCCATTCAATCCACCACGTTAATTCCCCCCCTTTTTTTTTCACCGCACGCTACTGCGTCTCTCAGTCACCGGCTGGGGCCCAGGAGCTGAAGCTCATGGGGAAGGGGTGGGGCTGGCTATATAGAAGGCGAGGTTTAACTAGCAATTAACACCTAAATATACTTTATCCCAAAAAAGAATAATAACAATAGTCTGAAACGCGAACGGAAGAATGACATAGAACCCAAAAAAAAGAGAATAAAAAGGAGAAACAGACAAAAATAACAGAATATAATAAGATAAAAGTACACAAAAGCATAAATAAAAACCGGGTCAGGAGTAGATAAAGATAAAGAAACAAATCAAAATTACGAATCAGGGAACAGAAAAAACAATGATGATAATAATAATAATTAAAAATAATAAAAAAAAAATCAATAAAGAAAAAAATATACGAAATAAATTTTTAAAACAATCTTAAGACTAGTTATTATCACGGATCAATTTTGTGAAGAAAAAAAAAACGGAGATAATTGCGCTAATTGGGCAAAAGCAGAGACACGGGTCGTTAGGGGGTGAGGTTTATGCAGTTTGCGTGACGCAGCTGGGATATCTCACGCGCCGCAGTTACGGATGACGCAGACTGCGTGACGCAGCCAGAATATCTCACACTCCACACTGCCGGAAGACGCAGTTTGCGTGACGCAACATAAATATCTCACGCACTGAGAGAGAGAGAGAGAGAGAGAGAGAGAGAGAGAGAGAGAGAGAGAGAGAGAGAGAGAGAGAGAGAGAGAGAGAGAGAGAGAGAGAGAGCCACCCTGGGATATATACACACTAGAGAGCGCCACCCTGGAACATATACACACTAGAGAGCGCCACCCTGGAACATATACACACTAGAGAGAGTCACCCTGGAACATATACACACTAGAGAGCGCCACCCTGGAACATATACACACTAGAGAGCGCCACCCTGGAACATATACACACTAGAGAGCGCCACCCTGGAACATATACACACTAGAGAGCGCCACCCTGGAACATATACACACTAGAGCCACCCTGGAACATATACACACTAGAGAGCGCCACCCTGGAACATATACACACTAGAGAGCGCCACCCTGGAACATATACACACTAGAGAGAGCCACCCTGGAACATATACACACTAGAGAGCGCCACCCTGGAACATATACACACTAGAGAGCGCCACCCTGGAACATATACACACTAGAGAGCGCCACCCTGGAACATATACACACTAGAGAGCGCCACCCTGGAACATATACACACTAGAGAGCGCCACCCTGGAACATATACACACTAGAGAGCGCCACCCTGGAACATATACACACTAGAGAGCGCCACCCTGGAACATATACACACTAGAGAGCGCCACCCTGGAACATATACACACTAGAGCCACCCTGGAACATATACACACTAGAGAGCGCCACCCTGGAACATATACACACTAGAGAGCGCCACCCTGGAACATATACACACTAGAGAGAGCCACCCTGGAACATATACACACTAGAGAGCGCCACCCTGGAACATATACACACTAGAGAGCGCCACCCTGGAACATATACACACTAGAGAGCGCCCAGGCAGGGTCGTGTGGTCCACCCAGCGACCCGTAAGTATCACTCAAACAACAAAAGATCGTGTAGAAATTTCCCTGATTTTGTTTCCTTTATTTACCTCGCTCTTTTAATTGGAGTATAACCAGAGTCATTAGCTTGTGCGTGCTTGTTAGTTCAGACCAGTTTGTGTATTTCCCAGGAAGATCAGAAACTTCAGAGAGACCGTGTACAAGTTTGGCAACTATTGGCCAATAAACGCGCCCCATAAATCAAGCCAATCACAGGCGCTGTTACACATCACCAAGGGTTAAAATGTCAATAATAACAAACTTTTAGGCGCAACATTATTGTGTGTGTATTATATGATTATGTTGTTGTATTAGTGTATACGGTAGCTCTCAGGGGTAATTTAGTGTCATTCCCCCGCCCCCCCTTATAAAGACACACATACAGGAACTTGTACACCAGTTGATTGATAGTTGAGAGGCGAGGTTGATTGGCATTTCAAAGGTCAACTACGAAGACGATCCACGAACTGACTTAACAACAGTACCAGAAAACACAAGAGACAAGCTGGAAAGCAGAATAAATATGGCAGGACGAAAGAGAATAGGGAGACAGAATATTCGATAATTGATACCCACGAGGAAAATGCCAGGACAAGAGCTGAAGCTCAACTATAAACTCAGCTAGCCAAGTACAATTAGGTGAACTCACACACACACACACACATGGGGCCTGACAGCTGAGTGGACAGCGCTCGGTAGTCATGTGATCCGGGGATCGATCCCCGGCGATGGCGGAAACAAATGGACAGAGTTCCTTTCACCCTGATGTCCCTATTCACCTAGCAGTAAATAGGTACCTGGGAGTTAGACAGCCGTTACGGGCTGCTTCCTGAGAGGGGGGGGGGGGGGGAATCAGTTGATTGACAGCTGAGAGGCGAGACCAAAGAGCCAGAGCTCAACCCCCGCAAGCACAACTATGTGAACACACATATGAAACCACATGACCCCTAACATTATAATGATAAACTGACAACCACATATCCGCTGACTATATGTATGGCAGCTCGTATACATATACATTTTGGTCGCTTCCAAGAATCACATATTCTCCTGATTACAAAAAATACAGACTCATGTGGAGAGCGTTAGGACTAATCTCACCTAATAGCCTAAGTCGCCTCAATTGAAGGCTTAGCTTGACTTGTGGACTTTTTTGGGAGTTAGACTTAAAGCCTATCGACTTTTAGAGGGTTATTTAGGCCGCCACAAGACCTTATTGACCAAAGACCTTATTGACCAATCAGCAAATAAGAGACAGAAACTATCAGCGTATTTGGGAGCCGATGGCTCAGCGGACGGAACGCTGGACGCGTGATCCTGTGGTCCCGGGTTCGATCCTGGGCGCCGGCGAGAAACGATGGGCAGAGTTTCTTTCACGCTGATGCCACTGTTACCTAGCAGTAAATAGGTACCTGGGAGTTAGTCAGTTGTTACGGGCTGCTTCCTGGGGGGTGGAGGTCTGGTCGAGGACCGGACCGCTGGGACACTAAGCCCCGAAATCATCTCAAGATAACCTCAAGAAGGTATATACTCAGAGAAGCGAGGATAAACTTCACAAGGTATATACATGTAGCTCTTAGCAACCTAGCCACGAGGCTCTTAGCAACCTAGCCACGAAGCTCTTAGCAACCTAGCCACGAAGCTCTTAGCAACCTAGCCACGTAGCTCTCAGCAACCTAGCCACGAAGCTCTTAGCAACCTAGCCACGAAGCTCTTAGCAACCTAGCCACGTAGCTCTCAGCAACCTAGCCACGAAGCTCTTAGCAACCTAGCCACGAAACTTTTAGCAACATAGCCACGTAACTTTTAGCAACCTAGCCACGAAGCTCTCAGCAACCTAGCCACGAAGCTCTTAGCAACCTAGCCACGAAGCTCTTAGCAACCTAGCCACGTAAACAATAGTAAACCAATCATATAGCACTTGTAACCTAGCAACTAGTCAAATGAAGGCAGCCAATGGAACAATAAATTTATTTATTTATTTATTTATTTTTATATATACAAGAAGGTACATTGGGTTTGTGAGAATACATTGGATAGTACAGTATTTACATTCTTGTAAAGCCACATAAAGGCGACAGTTAAGTATCGACCTCCAAGGGAGCGTATAACGTTTACCGGAATAAAAATTTGAATTTGAATGACCGGTTCCTCAGTCTTTACATACCGGCTCACTGCCCTCTGTCATCCTGCCCTAATCTATCTAATCCAGCCCCTAGCCCCAATCCCTACAGCCAATCACCCCCCCAACAATCAACCCTACACCCCTAGCCCACCAGCCCTCAGCCAATCGGCCCTTCAGCTTCAAACCACGTAGCCCCCTAGCTATTTGCCTAGCCAAGTAGCTCTTAGTTACAGAGCTACCTACCCATCCCACCTAATCAACCAATAGGGCGCTTATCTTGAGGTTATCTTGAGATGATTTCGGGGCTTTAGTGTCCCCGCGGCCCGGTCCTCGACCAGGCCTCCACCCCCAGGAAGCAGCCCGTGACAGCTGACTAACTCCCAGGTACCTATTTACTGCTAGGTAACAGGGGCATTCAGGGTGAAAGAAACTTTGCCCATTTGTTTCTGCCTCGTGCGGGAATCGAACCCGCGCCACAGAATTACGAGTCCTGCGCGCTATCCACCAGGCTACGAGGCCACCCTCGTAGCCCTCGCTTCTTGTGTTTCTTTGGGATACTAATGTAAACTCTCTCTCTCTCTCTCTCTCTCACACACACACTCTTTACCCCCTTGGTGTCCGCTCTTTCATGCTTCCCCTCATTTATTATCTATATTTTCCAACGTCTGCCCTTTGACCTATGCTCTGATTAAATTGCCCCTTGCAACCTCATCTACCCCCCCCCCCTAGCAGCCATGATCTTTGCCCTTATTTCCCTATCCCCCTTGTCCCTTAATCTAGTAGTGTTACTAGACACTTGTCCCTTAATCTAGTAGTGTCACTTGACACTTGTCCCTTAATCTAGTAGTGTCACTCGACCTTAAACTGGACTCCTAGACCTTCCTAACACTTAACGGAACGACAGTGACCTCTGGTGGTACAATCACTTAGTTCACTAAAAAAACAAAAAGTTTTTAATCACCTTCCAGGTACAAACAAACGCAATTAATTATGACAGTCGCTATTGACAATTCAACCGGCAATTAGAATAATTTTCGCGAAAATTATATACCCATTGCAATTTAAGCCCATTAACTATAATTAGGGGCAACGTAGGGTCATTATAGATTAGATATACTATACGGTTCACCCAAAATATCCGCGATAAATCAACGCGATTTGCCACTATGTAAAAAAAAAAAAGCAACACTTGTTTAGCCCGGAAGGAACACAAAAGCAATAGTTTTGCTTAACTCAAAGCCTAGGCAACCCACGAGCCGGATTCATTAGAAACGTCAACATCACGATGCTTCCGTTCTTACAAATACGTCGCATTTGTCAACGGATTGGTCGATTGCGTAAGAAGTGCGACACATACGTAAACCAAGCTATAACAACTTACAGAGTCACGCCTGAGTATAAATCTAAGTCGAATTTAATAATAGTTGTGATCAATTTGTTTCCTAAAACTTTGGAGCTATAATTCACCTGAGAAATCAAGCCTGTCATACGAAGCCTCGCACGGAGCTGTGCTAATTGACTAGTAAAAGTGTTATATATATATACTTGGTATGAATACTTGTTATGTATATTGGCTATGTATACTGGTGATTGGTGCGGGTCAGGTACCCCTAATGCGTGACTCAACGTTAATACACACATTAGTTCACACTCCATGAGTGTTTAAATCATACTCTTTGTTTAATATTCCTTTTCTCAATCGCCCAAATCAATATACGACCCACAAACTTCCAATCCAATTCACTCCTTCCCGTAGCCTTCTCTCTTCCGCCTAACTACGCAGCAACTTATTTATAAACAAGGTGTCGCATGAGGTATTGGAAACCGGTTGTCGATATAAACGACATGTATACGCTACAGTAGTGTAGTAGCGTGCGTGTGTGTGTGTGTGTGTGTGTGTGTGTGTGTGTGTGTGTGTGTGTGTGTGTGTGTGTGTGTGTGTGTGTGTGTGTGTTTTGTGTGTGGTGTGTGTGAATAACAACTATCAGCGACTGAGTCCTTCAAGCTCCTTTCAGGAAGTGGTTTGAACCCATTTAGTGTCTTGCAGTAGGTGTTTGAGTCCATTTAATGCCTTGTAGTAAGGGGTTTAAGCCCATTTAGTGCCTTGCAGAAGAGGTTTGAACCTTTTAAGCCTCTTCTAGCAGATGAAAGAGCCCCATAAGCGCCTAACAGGAGAGAATTGAACCCTTCCTTCAGGTGTTTGAGGCTATTAACGCCTTCCTACACTTTAAGCTCTCATCAGCTGGGTAAAGTGAGGCCTGAGACCAGCCTAATGAAGTGACTAAGAGGAGTGTCCCAAAAGTGAGGGTTATTGATTCTCTCAGGTGAGGGAATGGAGAGGTAATGGGAAGAGGAAGAGGTAATGGAAAGAGGAAGGGGTAATGGGAAAGGTAAATGGGCGAGAGGGTTATGAATTGAAATGAGGTGTGGATGAAGGTTATTAGGTTCAAGTGAGAAGAAACAGTTAAGTCATGTTGGTTTAAAACGATGTAGGCTATGAATAGGTTCTATCAAATTCTTGAAAAGGTCTGCTTTTAAACACAAAACAAAACTTTATAAAGAGATCTTGAAAACTTTTATGAATGTAGTACATACATTTCCCGATCTGAGGAATCGTCAAGACGATCCCATAAAATAATTCTCAAGGAAATTAGACAATTATCGAAAATAGGGGCCAAACCCAGAAGCCTATTTAGCACAGACTGTAGCCAGCCCATCGTTTACAATTGATAATAATCCCAGCAACTATAATAATAATTTTTCGAACGTAAAAAATGGACTTGTACCCCAAAAAAAAATGTTCACTAATGAAATACTCTAAACAAATGCCAAAAAAAAAATAAAAAGTAACTGCGCAAGTTAGCCTAGGCTTAAACAGCAAATTCAAAGCACAATATATACCAACTTAATAGGCCTAATCTAGTACATACAGTATAAATCTATACTATACTACAGTAGGCTTAGTAAAAAAATTAAGCGTTGATGTTGCCTATTTTTCCCTCGCCAAATTTAATAGCATAAAACGTAAACCAAATTTTGTGTTGAAGTCTATTTTTGTCAATAGTGGCAAAGGCTCCAAAGATTGCCTTCACGGGATGCCAATAGGAGAGTGGAAGGACTCTTGACGAGCGATGATGAGAGGAATCAAATTTGCTGAGGATTTTAAAAAGGGGAATCAGATTTGCCGACGATTTTAACAAGGGGAATCAGATTTGCCGAGGATTTTAACAAAGGGAATCAGATTTGCTGAGGATTTTAAAAAGGGGTAACAGATTTGCTGACGATTTTAACAAGGGGAATCAGATTTGCCGAGGATTTTAACAAGGGGTAACAGATTTGCTGACGATTTTAACAAGGGGAATCAGATTTGCTGACGATTTTAACAAGGGGAATCAGATTTGCCGAGGATTTTAACAAGGGGAATCAGATTTGCCGAGGATTTTAACAAGGGAAATCAGATTTGCCGAGGATTTTAACAAGGGGAATCAGATTTGCTGAGGATTTTAACAAGGGGTAACAGATTTGCTGACGATTTTAACAAGGGGAATCAGATTTGCCGAGGATTTTAACAAGGGGAATCAGATTTGCTGACGATTTTAACAAGGGGAATCAGATTTGCTGACGATTTTAGCAAGGGGAATCAGATTTGCCGAGGATTTTAACAAGGGGAATCAGATTTGCCGAGGATTTTAACAAGGGGAATCAGATTTGCCGAGGATTTTAACAAGGGGAATCAGATTTGCCGAGGATTTTAACAAGGGGAATCAGATTTGCCGAGGATTTTAACAAGGGGAATCAGATTTGCTGACGATTTTAACAAGGGAAATCAGATTTGCTGACGATTTTAACAAGAGGAATCAGATTTGCTGACGATTTTAACAAGGGGAATCAGATTTGCCGACGATTTTAACAAGGTATATCAGATTTGCTGACGATTTTAACAAGGGTCGTGCGACTCAAATTAACGAACCCGTCCTCCTGTTTTAGTAGTATTTATAGTAACGTTGAGGACCATAGTACTTATACCTACGCCAATTAGAAAGTAGAAATCGGTGCTATTGAATCTGGACAAAGCGCAAAAGATTTTATATTTATGTTGCAATAACAAACTAAACTAACCTAACCTTCCACATACACAATATCTGAGGCCAAATATAGTACATTTGTGATATACTAGACCTAGGAATATTTAAGATTGTTCTTTAGCTTCACTTTTTTCGGACTGTAAAGTGAATAGTACAAAATCCTACTATCTAATTGCTTATTACGACAATCTTTGTACTATGGAGCACATATCTACAAAAACTACTATTAAACAGAAGAATGGGTTGAAATAACAGTGGAGAGTCCCCTATTGAAGCTTACTTTTTTTATGAAATAATATACAATATCAAGATCATATTTACATCAATTTATAGCGGAAAATACTACATATATATATATATATATATATATATATATATATATATATATATATATATATATATATATATATATATATATATATATATATATCATATAGTATGCGGAAAATCCACAGAGAAATATGAGAGAGAGAGAGAGAGAGAGAGAGAGAGAGAGAGAGAGAGAGAGAGAGAGAGAGAGAGAGAGAGAGAGAGAGAGAGAGAGAGAGAGAGAGAGAGATTGACAAAGGCTTTAACAGGCCAAAACGTTCACTTCCTTTCATATTTCTCTGTGGATTTTCCACATAAAATGATCAGTTTTGTGATCGTCAATTGCATTATATAGTATATATATCCTGAAGCCTTACTCACCTGCTGGGCTCACCTCATTCAGCGTTCGTTCAGGGAGAAAGAGTGTGCATGTAAGCTATCTCATTCAGTCTCTGTGATTGGCATCGCATCCTTCGGCTTGTTTGGTTAGAGTAATTCACTCGATCTACTATCTATTTTGGTCTTAATCTTCGTTCTCCATTTACTGATTATTGTTTACTGTGGTCCATTAATTGTTTCTGGTTGTATTATCGTGTATAAACAAAGCTTGTTTATTGAATATTTAAGCTGCGCACTCTACAGTTTTAAGATTTTTAGCTGTTTTTGGCCACTTTAAACGCGATTAAATAATTTTTCTATGGATTTGTAATAGTTTTCAGATATGATATCTTTGAGGCTTCTCTCGTATTTCAATGTCTGTCTGCGTTCAGAGATGAGATTAGTAATTTCAAGACACACTAACATTGTTGTTAATTTAACTTTGAGTCCACAGGTTCGAATGACTTTGTAACCACAGGCAATAGTGAGGATATTGACACTTGTGATGGAACTAACAACCAAATCACAACCCCACCGCAATACTTGCTTGATAGGGAGTATAGTTCATACAGTTTTCCGAATGGATACAATCGTATACACCATGTATAGTTGCAGTAGTTAGTGAATCCCGCTGCAATTTCACATGCAAGCACGAATAGTTTTCACTACAATCTATAATTTCTGCAAGTATTGATATACTCTATGCAAGAGATTGCAAAATGGACCAGCTTACACGAGCACTGACATCGCTTCTGCCAGGAAAGGGTGGTGTAGCGAGGCCCAGGGAGAGTTTACAGTTTACACAGCTATCAATCAACTCTACCCTCGCTTGTACGGCACGTGTGCTGGTATCGACCATACCGCTACCACTGGACGGTTGACTATCAACCCGAAGACGCTGCTCTGGGGTCCACAGCGTAGCTCCTGCTCGCTCCGGGATGTTAAAAACCCGTTGATGTCTATCTGTTAAAGCAGCATAGATGGTACACCCCGTTGATGTCTATCTGGTGAAGCAGCATAGATGGTACACCCTGTTGATGTCTATCTGGTGAAGCAGCATAGATGGTACACCCTGTTGATGTCTATCTGGTGAAGCAGCATATATGGTACACCCCGTTGATGTCTATCTGGAGAAGCAGCATAGATGGTACACCCCGTTGATGTCTATCAGGCTCTCTCCTGCGATAAGGACGATAATAGTTACATATGGTCTGGGCTCTCAGCCTAGTGGTCGCCTTCCAATGGAATAATTAATGCACCCATAAATAGGTATCCATTTCCTCGTATGTCCTTCTTATTACATATTTGTTACATATCGTTTATACATATATATATTTGGTGTCGATACTGCACATCAAAATTCACTTATATATATCTAGATTTTCCTGTCGTTTCTAACACTTTCTTGAAAAATAAAACTGATATATTGTCGTAATGCAAGACAAAAATGTTTTTAGCAGTCTAATCTCGCCTCCAAGGGGGAAGGGGGAGGCTGTGGAGAGGTCACTAAGTCCTTGGGGGAAAAAGATGAGAGGTGAAGGGTCAAGAAGCGTCCGGGTGGACAGAGGTATAGACGGTTCCCCGTCTCAGGTCCGTGAATGACTGCCAGGTAGACAGGCAATGGCCCGAAGCCTCGCCATGAGGCGCCCTCGCCACATGCCACATACCACCATCACTCTACTAACTGCATCTTTATATACTCCTCATCAACCCATATCCCCGTTTTTAGTATCCAGATACAACTGGGAGTATCATACGCGACGATAGATGTAGCCAATTTGTATAATTCAATATATTTGGCAGTGTTAGGAAGACAAATGGGAATATAAACGTAGCGAGATCTGGCAGTGCCACGAGGCAGGTGCATGGCCGGAACTCGAACGATTGTGATATTATGGTTTATTTTCACCTATTTTCGAACACCGTGACAGTTGTGTGTCAACATAAGTGACCCTTGAGCGAGGGAAGGATAACCACACGACATAGGTACATAGACCGGTAGATAACGAAGACACTATTAAAATAATAAAACCAGACACCACTACCGCTGTTGCTTTTAAGCCATCGTCCGAACCCGCATATTAGCTCTTGACTTCGTTAAACGATAGATTAATCACACCCGTTTCAAAAAACATGTAACTTCCGGCATTCAATTTTCCTAAGAAACCTAGATCAACACACCTCAAAAAAAATATATAATTATAATTCCCTAGATTCATCAAAAACCTCTCGTAGTAACAGACAGTGATACGGGTAATGATAAAAAAAACCCGACCTATATAACGGAAGACGAGTCGAGCAATGATACGAACGCGGGTATCGATCCTCCACCGAACCAGCGTCAGTTTCGGACCTTTGTCGTGAAAATGCCACAATAAATGCTACTCTCTCAATACCAAATTCCAACGACGGAACACTTTAGGAGAGCCATTCAAGAGGCGTAGTTGGGGCATTGATCCCCACCGGCCAATCTAGCGGCGATTTGAGAATGTAATATAGAGAGGTTTTGAGGAAGATTGGATGGTAGTGACAAAACCGTTATGTATATGTATATTGGTGTGTGTCTGCGTATGGTGTTGGTGTGTGTCTGCGTATGGTGATGGTGTATGTCTGCGTATGGTGTATGTCTGCGTATAGTGTTGGTGTATGTCTGCGTATGGTGAATGTCTGCGTATGGTGTTGGTATATGTCTGCGTATAGTGCTGGTACCTGTCTGCGTATGGTGTTGATGTATATCTGCGTATGGTGTTGGTGTATGTCTGCGTATGGTGTTGGTGTATGTCTGCGTATCTTCTTCGAACATGTCTTCGTATGGCATTGCTTACATGTCTGCGTACACGAACAGATCAAAGAAGGTAAGATGCAGACACAACGGATCAATAAAGTGGGTGAAGTACACTTCGATATAACTATAGCCCGTGCAACATGGACATATCTTTCCGAGTAGCTAAATCAAAAAACAACAACAACTTCGATAAAGATACTAGCCTGAGAGTCGATTGGAGGTTTTCCTAGGCTACGGAGAGGTTTTTCTAGGCTTTGGATAGGTTTCCGGTGAGGTTTTCCTACGCTACAGAACTTTTCCTAGGCTACAGAGAGATTTTTCTACGCTAGAGAGGTTTTCCTAGGCTACGGAGAGGTTTTCCTACGCTAGAGAGGTTTTCCTAGGCTACGGAGAGGTTTTCCTACGCTACAGAACTTTTCCTAGGCTACGGAGAGGTTTTCCTACGCTACAGAACTTTTCCTAGGCTACAGAGAGATTTTTCTACGCTAGAGAGGTTTTCCTAGGCTACGGAGAGGTTTTCCTAGGCTACGGAGAGGTTTTCCTAGGTTTTCTTGTCTCGAAAAACCTTTTGCTACACACTACCCTAAAAAGAACAAACAAGTTTGAAGACGTTATTTGTCTGTGAGGCTCTACCGTCGTTTTCAAGATTTGACGGTCTATGGGTCTATGGGCCTGTTTTTATATATTATTCAACCCGTCCTCTCAACCTTATTAAGTCGCATTTATTTACGGAATCGACCAGTACGTTAAAAATACGTCGCATTAGTAACAAATTAAAGCACCGTTATACTGACACCAATAACCACAATGCTATTGAAATTTTAAATATATTCAAAACTGTTAACTCATTTTAATAAATAAATTCCATAAAGTTGATACAATTTGTTCTCTCCTGCACCGTTTTGAAGAAAATAATTCGTTCTGAAAAGCAACTTTCATTTCTTTGAAAGCAAAGATGGTGACGATAAGCAACCTGTCACAAATAAACTGCCAATTCATTTTCTTCAAGATAAAAGGATTAGACGCAATGAAATAATCTTCACATCATAAGCTAATCACCGGAAGGCAGTTAGGGGCAAATTGCCGCTCCGTGTGAACGGCCCATACAATCATGGGGAGGGGAAAACTGGCGGGTATTCATTGTTGACAGTGCTCAGCTGATCACCCCTCACTAGGGAGATTTCCCCCTCATTGATATCATTTCTCCCCCTCACCCTCGTTCTCCCCTCCCTGTCACGCAACACCTATTGTGTATTCATATTGTTATATCTATATCGTTTTTCATTAGGACCTTATCTCATTTATCGCCTTGTTATTCTTTGAAGTCAACACCCCTACCCCCCCCCCCCCCCCACTCATCAACGGGTGGTTGGTACATGAACACAATTCTATTGACCTCGCGTTCGAGTCCTGGGCAAGGCATGTTTCCTTAGAAGGCATAAAAACTCAATCTAAGACCTAATCTAGTACATATGTACCTTTCTAGGCTTTGATAATGTTAGGTTTCTTTGTTGCTTTATTTCTAGGGCTCTCTAGGAAAACTAATACTACGCAACACCACCAACACTAGCGTCCAGGCAACACCGCCAACACTAGCGTCCAGGCAACACCGCCAACACTAACGTCCAGGCAACACCACCAACATTAGCGTCCAGGCAACACCACCAACACTAACGTCCAGGCAACACCACCAACACTAACGTCCAGGCAACACCACCAACACTAACGTCCAGGCAACACCACCAACAGTAGCGTCCAGGCAACACCAGCAACACTAACGTCCAGGCAACACCACCAACACTAGCGTCCAGGCAACACCACCAACACTAACGTCCAGGCAACACCACCAACACTAGCGTCCAGGCAACACCACCAACACTAGCGTCCAGGCAACACCACCAACACTAGCGTCCAGGCAACACCACCAACACTAGCGTCCAGGCAACACCACCAACACTAGCGTCCAGGCAACACCACCAACACTAGCGTCCAGGCAACACCACCAACACTAGCGTCCAGGCAACACCACTAACACTAACGTCCAGGCAACACCACCAACACTAACATCCAGGCAACACCACCAACACTAGCGTCCAGGCAACACCACCAATACTAACGTCCAGGCAACACCACCAACGCTAACGTCCAATCAACACCACCAACGCTAACGTCCAAGCAACACCACCAACACTAGCGTCCAGGCAACACCACCAACACTAACGTCCAGGCAACACCACCATCACTAGCGTCCAGGCAACACCACCAACACTAACGTCCAAGCAACACTAGCGTCCAAGCAACACCACCAACACTAGCGTCCAGGCAACACCACCAACACTAGCGTCCAAGCAACACCACCAACACTAGCGTCCAAGCAACACCACCAACACTAGCGTCCAAGCAAGACCACCAAAACTAACGTCCAAGCAACACCACCAACACTAGCGTCCAAGCAAGACCACCAAAACTAACGTCCAAGCAACACCACCAACACTAGCGTCCAAGCAACACCACCAACACCACTAGCGTCCAGGCAACACCACCAACACTAACATCCAGGCAACACCACTAACACTAGCGTCCAGGCAACACCACCAACACTAGCGTCCAAGCAACACCAGCCTCCCTCACTAGAACACAATTAAGCAAGTAATGATTACATTCCACCAATCAGAAAATATACATCCTAGCACACACAAAAATGATCCATTATATATAAATATACATCGAATCGTTTCTTACCCTTGTCCCTCAGGTATACATGAAGATTTACGCGTATACATAAGGAATTATGTATAATGTAGGAAGTGTGGACACGAGGTAGCACCGGGCAGCTCCCTCTTCTGTGACAAACTGCTGGTTACTGTCTCTAGCACTTAGCAAGTTAATTCCACTGTGGCAACCTGGTCAGCTGGAACGGGGGTTGGGGGGAGGGGGAACAGGGGTTGGGGGAGGGGGTACGGGGGTTGGGGGAAGGGGGGAAAGGGAGTTGGGGGAGGGGGGGGGAAAGGAGTAGGGGAGAGGGGGAAAGAGTGGGTTGGGGGAGGAGGGAGGAGGAAAAGGAGTTCGGGGGGAGGGGGAAAAGGAACGGGGGTTGGGGGAAGGAAGGGAAAGATTACGGGAGAGGGAAAACAAATAATTTAACCCCTAAATGTTATACTTTTTTTTCCCTTAAATGATTTACAGTTTTAGAGATTATATTTACATCAGTTTACAGGGGAAATTATTACATTTATGTATATTTTATAGAATTCTCAGTAAACCAGTGTTTCCATATCACCGAGCATGAGCCGTAAACCCCAAATGTTGTATTGGATCCTGCCTCGCGAGAACTTCAATTTGCCACAACGTACAAAAGACAACCTATTAGTTGAAAGGACAATTTGTTTAGTAATGGCCCTAAACTTTTAATATACATCACTAGGCTGTAGTGTAGAAACCTTTTCGTACTTTTTTTATTTATGCATCAATTATTGTTATTTTTATTAAAATTAGAATTTGTTTCATAATTATATTTGATGAGTTTTAGTTGTAGTTATTTATAAAATTTCCAAGAACATTTTCTATCCTGATTACAGTCAAAATCAACCCAGCCTGCAAAAGTGACTGCACTTATTGGATCGTACGTACAAAAATGGACTGTTGTAGCCAGCAATATTAATATTATATATACTATTAGTTTTGTAGAACACGAGAAACGGAACCTAAACGTTTGTCGGCCTAGTATAGCAAATATATGAACTTAAGATAACGTATATTAGGCCTAGAATGGCTTATTTAGGCCTTGGGGAGGTTAGGTTTAACATGTCATTTGGGATAATTCAGTTATACGAAAGGCGAACTTTTGTTTAGATCTAACAGTCCATTTTTGTACGTTTGGTTAAATAGTTGTTATACGTACTATCATATTTAGAGGACGAGCTGTACAATAGGAACAAAAATACGACTTATTTTATTAATAATTCATTAATACAGGTTTATACAATTTATTTACAATCTATTAATTCGGTATACCTGTGCATATTACTCACCTCTTTTTAGGAAATTAGTTTATTATTTAAAATATTTGGCTTCTTAGCCACAAACTCACACAGTAGATGTTTCTCCAGAAACAGATGTTCACAGATGTTTAGCCATTGGCAAAACATCTATAAACTCTACACAAAGATCAAAGTTTGCTTCATGATTATTAATATTTCTACAGGATAGAATAAGGGAAGATATCCGGGGTCTCCATAAGAATAGGTTGAAAATAATCGTTTTGAACAATTTGATATTAACTTTTTGTTTGTTTTAGATAATTTTCGATTTTCTACCTCAAGACAGTTGCAGTAAATGCAATCATATAGTTGTTTTGAACTAATAGCGATTACTTAATAATCTACTCTTTAGAGAATTTCAGATTTTCTACTTCAGAACTGTTTAAGGCACATTACCTTCTTAACATTGATGATATCGATTAAAAGAAAATCTCCTATACTTCATTTCTTAAATCTGGTGACCATACTCCTCCATTACTAGTACTGTACACTCTTAAATTATATCAAATTAAGCTCCGTGTATTCCACGAAAACTTCCGCTGGGAGGATTTTGCTCTTAATTGATGTTGCTTCATTGATTCTCGATGAATACTCAATGATTGTTACTCGCGACATCAACTATTTAATTCAGCTAAAAATCAACGCCATTCAAAATGAAATTAGCTCACGAAAGTGACGCACTGCCCCGTTTTCTGTTTTGGGTCCTCTGACTTAGTCTGTTAGGTTAGGGGAGGAAATTTTAATTAACGGTTTTCATGACGTTTTGAAATCTTAGGAGAACTTCCTGCCCTCCTAACCTACCCAGTCCTTGGAACTGGGTTGACGCTGACTTGGCGACTATTCCCTATAACTGGACTGACTGGGCGACTGTATTCCTTGGAACTGGACTGACGGCTGACCAGACGACAGCATCCTCTGACACTGGGGTAGAGGGCGGGTTGGTCACAACCATCTCCTGACATCTTCAGCGCAGACCGCCCCACCATTGTTGCTGGTGCAGTAGTGTTCCGTTGCTGACCTAGAAATAAAACACAAGTTACAAACATGTTTCAAAACCTAACCTGTAATCTAGCAAGAAGGAGTGATCATCATAATATATTTATGAAGCTGTAGACAGGAAACAGACAATTCTAGTACCATGTTATAGAAATATGTTTGATTTACATATCGACTGTTTCTTAGTAAACAGTAATTTTCCAACACACAAGTGAATGCATGTTGACTTTTATAGCCTCGTAACATTTCTTGAAAGTATATATTACATTTCTTGAAAAAAAATATTAGATACCCATGAGGAACATGCATAGATGTACACATTTAACACAATTAGTTAATTATAACTGATCAAGAGAAATAACATGTTGGATTATCTACAACAAAAAATAGGTGTTTCCAATAAAATTTGAGGTAGTCTAAAAAATGGTAGTGGCCTAAGAAAATAGAAATAGCCTAAAAAGAAATAGTTGGACAAAATTAAAAACAAAAGAAGGTGGCCTCAAAACAATAGAGGCAGTCTAAAACAAAACAGCAGCAGCCTCATAAAATAAAAGCAGCCACTGTTAGAATTTGAAACAACAGAGACGAGGAGAGCCCCTGACGTGAGTGCACCTTACCTAGAAGAAAGCAGAATTAAGGCTTTACGGACTGATTTAACAGTCCGGAAACTGCATCACTAACGACAATTCACTATGAACAACAGAAGACTACATTAATATCAAACCGGGTCATTTCGCATTCTTGTCAAAGCGTTGCAGCTTTTGAAAACCAGGATAAAGTATAACATACGGGTTGTATGGCCTGTTCTCAAGATACGATTTTGTTTTAGACAATGTTACCTTTCTTATTATACATAAAAAATATAACCAGGTCGCTTCATGCTTACAAAACATGGTAATCTGTATATTACAAACAAAAAACTTACCAGGAACTACCGTAACCACGATTCTTGGATACAAAACGATTTCACAGTAGCTTCACCGGGTCTCAGAAGAGAAAAATGTAAGGTAAACAGGTAATGTTGACAAGCTCTTGGTTGTGGATATGATTGCGTTAGCACGCTGACCAGCCCACTCAGACCTCGCCTGACTTCCTGACACGGGGAAGTCACGCAGGGAAGTGGCGGAAGTACTGTGCAGGCGGGGGAGGAGCCTGGAGTGGGAGGGAGGAGCATGGGGAGGCAGGGAGGAGCCTGGAATGGGAGGGAGGAGCCTGGAGTGGGAGGAGCCTGGAGTGGGAGGGAGGAGCCTGGAGTGGGAAGGAGGAGCCTGGAATGGGAGGGAGGAGCCTGGAGTGGGAGGGAGGAGCATGGGGAGGCAGGGAAGGGCCTGGAGTGGGAGGGGAGGAGCCATGGGGAGGCAGGGAGGAGCCTGGAATGGGAGGGAGGAGCCTGGAGTGGGAGGGAGGAGCCTGGAGTGGGAGGGAGGAGCCTGGAATGGGAGGGAGGAGCCTGGAGTGGGAGGGAGGAGCCTGGAGTGGGAGGGAGGAGCCTGGAGTGAGAGGGAGGAGCCTGGAGTGGGAGGGAGGAGCCTGGAAGGGAGGGAGGAGCCAGGAGTGGGAGGGAGGAGCCTGGAGTGGGAGGGAGGAGCCTGGAATGGGAGGGAGGAGCCTGGAGTGGGAGGGGAAGAGCCTGGAGTGGGAGGGAGGAGCCTGGAGTGGGAGGGAGGAGCCTGGAGTGGGAGGGAGGAGCCTGGAATGGGAGGGGGGAGCCTGGAGTGGGAGGGAGGAGCCTGGAGTGGGAGGGAAGAGCCTGGAGTGGGAGGGAAGAGCCTGGAGTGGGAGGGAGGAGCCTGGAATGGGAGGGGGGAGCATGGGGAGGCAGGGAGGGGCCTGGCTAGTAGTCATCACACTTAATGAAACATGTCTAAATAAATATATACTAGGCTAGTATTATGACTGAATAGCGTCTACTTTCTCACACCCTCTACACCCCTTTTTAGGAGGGACGAAGACCACATTCAGGTCATTACATCCACAGTCGTTATTCGTAACATTTCAGGACAGGTTTCTGACAATTTTGACGCTGTACGTTGAAACGACACAATGACCTGAATATTCGGGCTATAGCCGGTTAGTAACTGGAGATATGAGGACTGCCGCTGGATTCTATACCTTGGTACGGTCATAGCCGCTGCGTTCATACATGTTCTGTGAAAAATGTGGTGTGATATATCTCTTGCCGGACTATCATGGAGTCCTAGATAGTAGGGCAGAGTATTACTTCCTGGTCTGGCAGTGACGGCTATATCGATCAGCCATGCGAGGGAATATCAACGCGAGTGAATATCCACGCGAGTGAATATCCACGCGAGTGAATATCCACGCGAGTGAATATCCACGCGAGTGAATATCCACGCGAGTGAATATCCACGCGAGTGAATATCCACGTGAGTGAATATCCACGCGAGTGAATATCCACGTGAGTGAATATACATAACATGCGCGCGTTCCTCAGTTACTATATTGATTTATCGCTTTTGCTCATCTGGCCGCATTATTCAACTAATGTTTTCTTGTATTTATTTCTTATTTTCCCTTTGTTTTCCATTCATCTTCCTCGTCTTTCTCATCTTCTCTACGCTATCCTCCGTGCCCGGAACACCTCCGCTATCCTCCCCGCCCGGAACACCTCCGCTATCCTTCCAGCCCGGAACACCTCCGCTATCCTCCCCGCCCGGAACACCTCCGCTATCCTCCGTGCCCGGAACACCTATGCTATCCTCCGTGCCCGGAACACCTACGCTATCCACCCCTGCCCGGAACACCTATGCTATCCACCCCTGCCCGGAACACCTACGCTATCCACCCCTGCCCGGAACACCTATGCTATCCACCCCTGCCCGGAACACCTATGCTATCCTCCCCGCCCGGAACACCTACACTATCCTCCCCGCCCGGAACACCTCCGCTATCCTCCCCGCCCGGAACACCTACGCTATCCTCCCCGCCCGGAACACCTACGCTATCCTCCCCGCCCGGAACACCTCCGCTATCCTCCCCGCCCGGAACACCTCCGCTATCCTCCCCGCCCGGAACACCTCCGCTATCCTCCCCGCCCGGAACACCTCCGCTATCCTCCCCGCCCGGAACACCTCCGCTATCCTCCCCGCCCGGAACACCTCCGCTATCCTCCCCGCCCGGAACACCTCCGCTATCCTCCCCGCCCGGAACACCTCCGCTATCCTCACCGCCCGGAACACCTCCGCTATCCTCCCCGCCCGGAACACCTCCGCTATCCTCCCCGCCCGGAACACCTCCGCTATCCTCCCCGCCCGGAACACCTCCGCTATCCTCCCAACCCGGAACACCTACGCTATCCACCCCTGCCCGGAACACCTATGCTATCCTCCCCGCCCGGAACACCTCAGCTATCCTCCCCGCCCGGAACACCTCAGCTATCCTCCCCGCCCGGAACACCCCCTCTATCCTCCCCGCCCGGAACACCTCCGCTATCCTCCCCGCCCGGAACACCTCCGCTATCCTCCCAACCCGGAACACCTACGCTATCCACCCCTGCCCGGAACACCTATGCTATCCTCCCCGCCCGGAACACCTACGCTATCCACCCCTGCCCGAACACCTACGCTATCCTCCCTGCCCGGAACACCTACGCTATCCACCCCTGCCCGGAACACCTATGCTATCCTCCGTGCCCGGAACACCTACGCTATCCACCCCTGCCCGGAACACCTATGCTATCCTCCGTGCCCGGAACACCTACGCTATCCACCCCTGCCCGGAACACCTATGCTATCCTCCGTGCCCGGAACACCTCAGCTATCCTCCCCGCCCGGAACACCTCAGCTATCCTCCCCGCCCGGAACACCCCCTCTATCCTCCCCGCCCGGAACACCTACGCTATCCACCCCTGCCCGGAACACCTATGCTATCCTTCCAGCCCGGAACACCTACGCTATCCTCCCCGCCCGGAACACCTACGCTATCCTCCCTGCCCGGAACACCTACGCTATCCTCCCCGCCCGGAACACCTACGCTATCCTCCCCGCCCGGAACACCTCAGCTATCCTCCCTGCCCGGAACACGTACGCTATCCTCCCCGCCCGGAACACCTACGCTATCCTCCCCGCCCGGAACACCTCAGCTATCCTCCCCGCCCGGAACACCTCCGCTATCCTCCCCGCTCGGAATCATCAGAACGCAAGCAAAGCCAAGCTCAATTTTCCAGGTCGTGAGCCCAACAAAGGAACAGAATCGAGGTCATTCTGTATTAATAATTTGCATTATTTTCTGCTTTGCTCCATTAGGGTGACACTAACTCGGAGCGACTGGTTAGTTCCGGGTGTGTGTGTGCACTCCCCTTAGTCTGCTTGCAGCGTCGAGCTCTAGCTCTCGGGCCTCGCCTTACATGCAATGTTGGTGTTGTAGGTTTCCTCATATCATGGGTGTCTCTAGGCTTGGTTTATCCTACATAAGGTTCACTCTCAAATGTAGTTATGTTTTAGGGTGAGCTGGGGTGTACTAGGGTGAGCTGGGGTGTACTTGGGTGAGCTGGGGGTGTACTAGGGTGAGCTGGGGTGTACTGGGGTGAGCTGGGGTGTACTAGGGTGAGCTGGGGAGTACTAGGGTGAGCTGGGGTGTACTAGGGTGAGCTGGGGTGCACTAGGGTGAGCTGGGGTGTACTAGGGTGAGCTGGGGTGTACTAGGGTGAGCTGGGGAGTACTAGGGTGAGCTGGGGTGTACTTGGGTGAGCTGGGGTGTAGTAGGGTGAGCTGGGGTGTACTAGGGTGTGCTGGGGGTGTACTAGGGTGAGCTGGGGTGTACTAGGGTGAGCTGGGGTGTACTAGGGTGAGCTGGGGTGTACTAGGGTGTGCTGGGGGTGTACTAGGGTGAGCTGGGGGTGTACTAGGGTGAGCTGGGGTGTACTAGGGTGATATATCTCTTGCCGGACTATCATGGAGTCCAAGATAGTAGGGCAGACTATTACTTCCGGGTCTGGCAGTGATAGAGTACTAGTGGGTACTAGGGTGTACTTGGGGAGCACTAGGGTGTGCTAGAGTGTACTAGGGTGTGTACTCAAGTGCATCAACACATTATATATAGAACGGAGTGTATATCAGTGCAAACAAAATGTATTCTGTAGTATATACCAGAGTGTATAGGAGTGTATATATGAGTCTATACCAGAGTGTATATATGAGTCTATACCAGAGTGTATATATGAGTCTATACCAGAGTGTATATATGAGTCTATACCAGAGTGTATATATGAGTCTATACCAGAGTGTATATATATGAGTCTATACCAGAGTGTATATATGAGTCTATACCAGAGTGTATATATATGAGTCTATACCAGAGTGTATATATGAGTCTATACCAGAGTGTATATATGAGTCTATACCAGAGTGTATATATATGAGTCTATACCAGAGTGTACATAAGAGTCTATACCAGAGTGTATATATGAGTCTATACGAGAGTGAAGCAACCCCCCCCCTCAACAACTGATCAAATATTCTGGTAACTTCGATCTGTGACCCAAATGTCCTCCAGCAGGCAACACCTGCTGCAACACTTTCCTGCTGATCCGCAGGTGTTTTATCCCACCTGACACAGGTTCGTATCCTGGCCGGGGAGGATTGACTAGGCGCCAATCCTTAACTGTAGCCTCTGTTTACCCAGCAGTAAAATGAGTAACCTGGTTGTTAATAAACGATTTTTGCGGGTCGTATTCCAGGGAACATTAGGCTTAAGCACATGCCCGAAACGGAAGTGGCTGTTCAAGAATATACGAACTCTTATATATATATATATACATTTAAATATTTAAATTATTATTAGTTATAATTATTAAAGTCCCTCCTGGGAAAGTTGTATATGAAAGAAAACGAAACATGTTAGAAAAAACTTACCTCAGACAAGTATTTGGGGGATACTTTGTTAATCCTCTGCGGCTCCCCCTCAAATGAGTCTTGTTAGATTGCTGTACTTTTGTTTGCTATTCACTTTGTGATTCTTTGCAGAGTTGTTTATTCACTTATCTTATATTTTTAATATTGCGTTGATAAACAACAAAACACGTCAATATACTTCTTGTCTCTAAATCTGTTTTAATTTTCTCTGAACCTTTTGTAATTAGGTCTCCTTTTATTCTGGCTAGTGGTAGTTATAAGCATTTCAATAATTTACAGTTTTGTGAGAAATATTACGTTATATTAGTGATTGGAGCGAGGCGTCATGGTGTCTTGTAGGTGGCAATGTGTGACGATAATGAGGCATTTGTTGACATTTCCTCTTGCAGGTTTTAAACCTTCAGCTACTGGGCGCATCCGATCCCTCGATCCTCAACCAACAACAACAACCTTCAACCTTTAGATAGCATGTAGGCCATAATACAATATATATCTTCTGCATCCCTATGTTCTCTGTTAACAGGCACAATACGTCTTTCATGTTTGAGGTTACAGTTATTTTCAGTTTTTGACGAGCTGATAGCAAAGAATGGTAATTTTCAGATAAATGATAAATTTTCAGATAAATGAAAAGTGTGCCAGAGGTTGGGAGAGAATCATGGCTTGATATACGATGAGTCACAATAACGTGGCTGAAGATATGATGACCAGACCATACATCAGAAGATGGAGAAACAGACGGCGTTAATTTCGGCCAGTCTTGGACCATTATCAAGTCGTGTGTGGACTTGATAATGCTTCAGGACGGTCCGAAACGTCGTCGTTTCTCCATCTTCTGATGTATGGTTTGGTCGTCGTGGATTGACAGCGTGGACCGTACAGGTTATGCTTGAAAGCCTGTAGGTCCTCTCTCTCTCAGCCTGTAGGTCCTCTCTCTCTCAGCCTGTAGGTCCTCTCTCTCTCAGCCTGTAGGTCCTCTCTCTCAGCCTGTAGGTCCTCTCTCTCTAAGACTGTAGGTCCTCTCTCTCTAAGACTGTAGGTCCTCTCTCTCTCTCTCAGCCTGTAGGTCCTCTCTCTCAGACTCTCTTTTAGCAGTCTCCGTGGTGTAGTGGTAAGACACTCGCCTGGCGTTCCGCGAGCGCTATGTCATGGGTTCGTATCCTGGCCGGGGAGGATTTACTGGGCGCAATTCCTTAACTGTAGCCTCTGTTTAACGCAACAGTAAAATGTGTACTTGGATGAAAAAACGATTCTTCGCGGCAGGGGATCGTATTCCAGGGACCATAGGATTAAGGACTTGCCCGAAACGCTACGCGTACTAGTGGCTGTACAAGAATGTAACAACTCTTGTATATATCTCAAAAAAAAAAAAAAAGACTGTAGGTCCTCTCGGACTGTAGGTCCTCTCTCTCTAAGACTGTAGGTCCTCTCTCTCTCTCAGACTGTAGGTCCTCTCGGACTGTAGGTCCTCTCTCTCTCTCTCTCTCTCTCTCTCTCTCAGCCTGTAGGTCCTCTCTCTCTCTCAGACTGTAGGTCCTCTCGGACTGTAGGTCCTCTCTCTCTCTCTCTCTCTCAGCCTGTAGGTCCTCTCTCTCTCTCAGACTGTAGGTCTTCTCTCTCTCTCAGACTGTAGGTCCTCTCTCTCTCTCGGCCTGTAGGTCCTTTCTCTCTAAGACTGTAGGTCCTCTCTCTCTCTCAGCCTGTAGGTCCCCTCTCTCTCTCAGCCTGTAGGTCCTCTCTCTCTCTCAGACTGTAGGTCCTCTCGGACTGTAGGTCCTCTCTCTCTCTCTCTCTCTCAGCCTGTAGGTCCTCTCTCTCTCAGACTGTAGGTCCTCTCTCTCTCTCAGACTGTAGGTCCTCTCGGCCTGTAGGTCCTCTCTCTCTCTCTCAGACTGTAGGTCCTCTCTCTCGGCCTGTAGGTCCTCTCTCTCGGCCTGTAGGTCGTCTCTCTCGGCCTGTAGGTCCTCTCTCTCGGCCTGTAGGTCCTCTCTCTCGGCCTGTAGGTCCTCTCTCTCGGCCTGTAGGTCCTCTCTCTCGGCCTGTAGGTCGTCTCTCTCAGCCCGTAGCTCCGTGTTCCTGGTATACGTGCTCAGATGATGGTGGGAGCTCGTCCCATGTGCCCCCATGATTATACTCTCCCACCCAGGCATACACCTCTCATCAATACACAAACACGGTCTCTCAAACTCAGTATCATTGTTGAAGAAGCCTAACCTGTAGAGAATCTTGTTTCCACTTGTCTTCGATTTTTGCTATTTCTGGAACCGACTTCAATGTGTCAGAATTATATTTCCATTGGAACCCACATTAATATATTGCAATTTTGTCACCAGTGGAGCCCATTCATACAGGAAGCAACGTTGAGGTGGCTACTGTGATCAGTGTCCGTAATTTATATTTTTCAACAAATTCAGTAATTTTCAACAAATGTAATATTTTCCACTTTTTCAAACTAAATTTTGTCGCTCCTTTGGCACATATTTATGTAGCTACAATTATGTTCGTTTTAATATCTTTTTCGATCATATGTTTATAGCTAAAGGTTCAAGTGGTGGCAGCCTGTGGTTCTCCGGCTATCCTCAACTTGTGCATTATGTTTAATCAACTTTTTTCAATAAAATATTCTTGTTTGAATGATTACAGCTTTTTTTAAGCACTTCATAAATATTTTGGCCCACATGTTCCTTAGAACTAATTACAGTATTAGAGAGTAAAAGCAAATTATATACATAATGAAATCATAAGGTGATATCTTTGATACAATATTAGTCATACAATGGGATCGAACCCGCGTCCCTGGACTCCGAAGGGATGTATACACAGATATTTTGTATTTCTTCCACGATAAAACGGTCTTAGAAGAACAGGAAGCGTCGTTTTCTCCTGTACGGTGTCTTTATATCGTAGGTGGTTTCGTAGTAGCTGTAGTCAGGTGAAGGCAGCTCACTGTGGTAAGGCAGGCCGGGCACGCGGACAGGTAGGAAGCCCAAGTAGTTGAAAATACTTAGAGGTACCACGAAGGACCTCAAGTCTTTCTCCATGATGAAGCGCTTCTGCCTCTTGAGAGGCTTCTGTTGGAGGCGCTTTGGTTGGGAAAAGGCGTGAAAAGAAACCTTTTTGTAGTCTGACGTTGGCGTGATCGAACGATGATGCTCAACTCTTGGTGTTTTAACATTGAGGACATTCATAGCACCAGCGTGGAAGTTCGACTCCTCTCCTTCTCGTCCCACGTCTGTGACGGGGCCTAACTCGACCCGATGTGTCTCCACCGCCGCCAGTTCATGATTGCGGTCAACCATAGCGCGGAAGAACTTATGGTTGGGGTGCTGTATGCTGATGTCGTTATGATCCTGGTTCATTAGTTGGTCGTTTTGGTGGAGAAGATGGAGAGGAGAAAGGGCGACTCCGTCACACAACGCCAGCACACTCGCCAACACCAGCGCCATCTGTTGGAGAGAGCAAGGAATTTAAAATTAGATTAAACTTAAAGATTTAATTTTAATAATTCATAAATTTAAAT
>NC_091187.1:12728462-12738462 GCF_040958095.1 Procambarus clarkii
TCCCCCCTCCAGCGTCCTGTGGGGAGGACCTCCCTCCTTCCAGCGTCCTGTGGCGAGGACCTCCCCCTCTCCAGCGTCCTGTGGGGAGGACCTCCCCCCTCCAGCGTCCTGTGGGGAGGACCTCCCTCCTTCCAGCGTCCTGTGGCGAGGACCTCCCCCTCTCCAGCGTCCTGTGGGGAGGACCTCCCCCCTCCAGCGTCCTGTGGGGAGGACCTCCCTCCTTCCAGCGTCCTGTGGCGAGGACCTCCCCCTCTCCAGCGTCCTGTCCTCATACCGCCAACCAACGCTATAAACAACTTTTAAACACACCAAATCATTTTGGTTCCCTTGCTCTGATCTTGGTTTAATTACATAACAGCCCTGCAATTGAGTCTGGGAACTGTGTTATCAAAGGTGTTATGATTTCGTCAACGAAAATGGTGTTGATTTTAGCGTCTTGACTTTCACCTGAACGCGGCGGCTCATCACTCGAGTAGGGTCTAAAACCTGTACGGGCGTGAACATTTTGATGTCACATTAACGTCACAGACTCTGTAAACACCATATATAAGCCTCATAGTCTTCTCTCATATTGTCGTTAGGTTGGGTTTGGTCACACTAGGTTGCGTTAGGCTAGACTGAGATAGGTTTAGTTAAGTCAGGTTTGTTCATAGAGTATCGATGACGTAGAGGGATACACACTTTTCTCAGATCTTAGACCCTTCTCCATCAGGTCGCCTCAGGCTGAGTGTTGGTATAGTAAACACGTTCGTCATCCCAGGCGGCGTTGTTTTATGTTCGCAAATTGTGAGACTTTTTTGGTGTTGGCCTTGATATCCTCAGGAGGGTTATTAAGGCCACCACAATACCTTACTGACCAACCAGCAAGTTTGGTGTTGGACTTAAGGCCTATCAACCTCTGGAGGCTTATTAAGACCACCACAACACCTTACTGACCAACCAGCAAGTTTGGTGTTGGACTTAAGACCTATTAGGGTTAGGGAGGGTTATTAAGGCCACCACAATACCTTACTGACCAACCAGTGAGTATACTTCAGCCCTGAACACAGTCCAAGACTGAAGTATAACCTCAGTATACACACATGAAGATGTGATGAACACTCCCTGATGTATATGACAGTCGTGGGATGTTTATAATTAAGACTAAACAATCTTTTGGAGGATTTTGCAATAAACATAGCTGCTCTGGGGTCCTGTGGCACAGTGGTCTTGGTCCTCGACTAACAATCAGGGATTCCGGGATCGATTCCCGGACGGGACATAGTTGGTCACGTTTCCTTTCATCTGATGCATCTGTTCACCTAAGAGTAAAGAGTTACCGGGATTTAGGAAACTATTGTGGTTTGCATCCTGGCGAAGGTCAGCAGTTGGCCTTGATGGATCTCGATAAGTTTCTCCTAATAACAACAGGAATTATATTATTGTTGCCCAATCAGTTCAGGCAACACTAACTCCAACTGCCGTCAGTTTATAAACTCATTATAAACAAGTTCCCCTTCTAACTTTGTCTTATACTGAACACCTTATCTTTACTAATCTTATCTATTCCCTCGAGAATCTCACATGTCGTTATCATGTCTCCTGAGATGGGTTGTATCGTGGGTTGGTAAGGTTTTAGTGAAAATGGTAATGTAATTCCAGAACCCAATCTATTCCTCCGCTATATACTCACCCGGTTGAATAAGGATTGACAGGCGAGACCCAAGAGCCGTAACTCACCCCAGCAAATACAACTAGGTGAGTATAACCCATATCTCCTTAGTCTCCTACCTTCTCCCTAGCCTCTAGGACTTCCTAGCCTCTAGGATTCCCTAGGCCTTAGAACTCCCTAGATTCCTAGACAAACTTTCGTGCCATTCAAGCACAACAAAGCAATTCCAGCGTGCGCTAGGATACGCGCGCGTAGAACGTGGAATTAATGGCGGCGCGGCTTCCATGGGACTCATTTTGGAGGGACATGGAACAGACCCCGGTTCGAGAACCCAGGAATCATCATCAGGGCTGTGAACTGGTCTGGAGTCTTCTAGAGACTTCCTTGTGGTCCCTTATCCCTCCCCCTCTATCTCTCCCCTCCTCCCTTCCTCTCGGTGAGAAACAAAGGCAGACAGATCATAACAGATAATTAACACACAGGCCCATAAACTGTTTAATAAATGTAAACAAAGCCGCCATGATTGAGGAAAGATGTACAGGTTTCGCAAGTGGTTGGGTAAATGCCTGAGGAACCCAGGTCATGGTCTAGGAAGTACTGGGCGTCCAAAATTAATTTGTCTATCGTAATCGTCGCTTCCGTCAATCATCTTTCACATAATGATTGAAATGACATATATTTTTCAGAATTTACAAATAAGTAGTTGGAATTAGGATACGAGGACAAGGATCTGGGATAGGAGGACAAGGAGCTGGGATATGAGGACAAGGAGCTTGGAAATGAGGACAAGGAGCTGAGATATGAGGGTAAATTGACGGAACGGTACCCAACCACCTGGGTCATCGGGGATCGAGCGCCGAGCCTGCAAGCAAACAGGAAAGGTGAGCAAATAAATGAATATATTTACTCCGCCCAAATGACGTCGCCTCAGCCTCGTATAGAGGCCACTCTCGAAATATATTAATTCTCGATTATTTTACTAAGGATACTAGCTGATTAATCTAACCAAACTAGACAATCTAACCACATTAGTCATGAATAGCTGGCTATGTATCGGCTCTCTAACCATGTCTATGTAGGACTTAGAGGACCACGTGGACAAAAAAAATAAACACTTTTCAGTTGTACCCAGCGCCTGACAGCTGGGTGGACAGCGCTTCGGATTCGTAGTCCTGAGGTTCCGGGTTCGATCCCCGGTGGAGGCGAAGACAAATGAGCAAAATGTTTCTTTCACCCTGATGCCCCTGTTACCTAGCAGTAGTAAATAGGTACCTGGGAGTTAGACAGCTGCTACGGGCTGCTTCTTGGGGGATGTGTAACAAAAAGGAGGCCTGGTCGAGGACCGGGCCGCGGGGACGCTAAGCCCCGAAATCATCTCAAGATAACCAAATTCCAGCAGCCTAGGAAATCACCCAAAGATGATGATCAAATTATTCACGATTGTCCAACAGCTTCGCTTACTGTACCACAAAAGCCAGAACCAAACAGCATTACATAAGCCGGTGTGTATTGGGACCAATCTCGTAGATGCTCCTACTGATTGGCGTCAGTAAATACATTTCACAACTGTAATATAATCCACGCGGGTACAGTGGTACAGTCTGCATGTTACTGGTCCGTATGACCTAATGTGTATGTTTTAATTCTCGTTATGTATTTAATTTCTGTATTAGTCAGTAGTTAAAAGGAATATTGGTTATCTAATTTATACAAAAATGCGGCATTGTGTTGACATCCAATACCTCTCTCCTGACAACATAAAACACCTGTGAAATATGTGCAAGGCAGCATGCTATGTTGCTAGCAGCTGTCCAACATAACGGTCAGTGTGTGTGTGTGTGTGTGTGTGTGTGTGTGTGTGTGTGTGTGTGTGTGTGTGTGTGTGTGTGTGTGTGTGTGTGTGTGTGTGTGTGTGAGTGGAGGCCACCCTGCCCAACCGTAGGTCGCTATTCTAGCTTCCCTACATCCCGCTTTCACCCCCCTCCCGGACTGCCTCCCCCCCACACACCCATACCTGTCACCCCCTTCCCCACCCCCATACAACCATACACCGCCCATTTAGCGGCTGCCATGCCTCCCTTACCACCCATATTTCAAGCCCCTACAAACTCAACCCTCTCCTGCCGGCCCGTCGTCGCGCGATCTTGATAGGGAATCATAAGATGGGGTTGACGCTGTTGGGAGGAGTGGGTTGTGTGCGCGTGCGTGTGTGTGTCTCGCACGCGTGTGCACAGTCCATGTGTGTGTGTGTGTGTGTGTGTGTGTGTGTGTGTGTGGCGGCGTCAAGTTATGGCTGTTGTCGCTGGCTAGGTGGTGGGGGAAGGGGGTTCGTTACACACACACACACACACACACACACACACACACACACACACACACACACACACACACACACACACACACACACACACTCTAATAAGAAGGGTAAGGTTCCATATTGCTCTCTTGTTTAGTCTAGTAATTTAGGGTTGGATATAATGCCAGACATGCTGTTGCCAGACATGCTGTTGCCAGACATGCTGTTGCCAGACATGTTGTTGCCAGACATGTTGCCAGACATGCTGTTGCCAGACATGCTGTTGCCAGACATGCTGTTGCCAGACATGCTGTTGCCAGACATGCTGTTGCCAGACATGCTGTTGCCAGACATGTTGTTGCCAGACATGTTGCCAGACATGTTGTTGCCAGACATGTTGCCAGACATGCTGTTGCCAGACATGTTGTTGCCAGACATGTTGCCAGACATGTTGTTGCCAGACATGTTGCCAGACATGCTGTTGCCAGACATGCTGTTGCCAGACATGCTGTTGCCAGACATGTTGTTGCCAGACATGTTGCCAGACATGTTGTTGCCAGACATGCTGTTGCCAGACATGCTGTTGCCAGACATGCTGTTGCCAGACATGCTGTTGCCAGACATGCTGTTGCCAGACATGCTGTTGCCAGACATGCTGTTGCCAGACATGCTGTTGCCAGACATGCTGTTGCCAGACATGTTGTTGCCAGACATGTTGTTGCCAGACATGTTGTTGCCAGACATGCTGTTGCCAGACATGCTGTTGCCAGACATGCTGTTGCCAGACATGCTGTTGCCAGACATGTGCTGTTGTCAGACATACTGTTGCCAGACATGCTGTTGCCAGACATGCTATTGCCAGACATGCTATTGCCAGACATGCTATTGCCAGACATGTGCTGTTGCCAGACATGCTGTTGCCAGACATGTTGTTGCTAGACATGCTGTTGCCAGACATGGTGTTGCCAGACATGCTGTTGCCAGACATGTTGTTGCCAGACATGCTGTTGCCAGACATGTTGTTGCCAGACATGCTGTTGCCAGACATGTTGTCAGACATGCTGTTGCCAGACATGTTGTTGCCAGACATGCTGTTGCCAGACATGCTGTTGCCAGACATGCTGTTGCCAGACATGTTGTTGTCAGACATGCTGTTGCCAGACATGCTGTTGCCAGACATGCTGTTGTCAGACATGCTGTTGCCAGACATGCTGTTGCCAGACATGGTGTTGCCAGACATGGTGTTGCCAGACATGGTGTTGCCAGACATGGTGTTGCTAGACATGCTGTTGCCAGACATGTGCTGTTGTCAGACATACTGTTGCCAGACATGCTGTTGCCAGACATGCTATTGCCAGACATGCTATTGCCAGACATGCTATTGCCAGACATGTGCTGTTGCCAGACATGCTGTTGCCAGACATGCTGTTGCCAGACATGTTGTTGCTAGACATGCTGTTGCCAGACATGGTGTTGCCAGACATGCTGTTGCCAGACATGTTGTTGCCAGACATGTTGTTGCCAGACATGCTGGTGCCAGACATGTTGTTGCCAGACATGCTGTTGCCAGGCATGCTGTTGCCAGACATGCTGGTGCCAGACATGTTGTTGCCAGACATGCTGTTGCCAGACATGTGCTGTTGTCAGACATAAAAGATATATACTTTTCTCAGACATTAGACCCCTTAGAGGTAGACATAGTAGAAGCTTCCTCAATAGTTCCACTAGTAGTTATTACTGATAACCGATATGGCGGGGCTCAGGAGCTAACTCCCAACGCTTCATGGGGTACATTTAGGTTAGCAACTCGAATTCATTTACTCAAGAACTGTAACAAACACCAGAGGCCAGATTCACGAAGCAGTTACGCAAACACTTACGAACCTGTACATCTTTTCTCAATCTTTGGCGGCTTTGTTTACAATTATTAAACTGTTAATGAGCTCCGAAGCACCAGGAGGCTGTTTATAACAATAACAACAGTTGATTGGCAAGTTTTCATGCTTGTAAACTGTTTAATAAATGTAACCAAAGCCGTCAACGATTGAGGAAAGATGTACACGTTCCTTGCGTAACTGCTTCGTGAATCTGGCCCCAGGATTCGAACGCGGGACTTAGGGTTGCCAAAGGTAGTCATTCGCTACAGGTTTAGAAGGTGGTTGAGTCAATCCTTATTACGTCTCAGGAGACGAAGTGTTATTATCTGTAATTACCTGGTTGTTCACCTCTACAGCATTCTTCAAGTTGCAGCATAAACTACCACTCACTTTGACGTTCAGGTTAACTACCACTCGACTAGCTATGGTACCAGCTCCCTGACCTGTGGTACGAGCTCCCTGACCTGTGGTACCAGCTCCCTGACCTGTGGTACGAGCTCCCTGACCTGTGGTACCAGCTCCCTGACCTGTGGTACCTGCTCCCTGACCTATGGTGTGTATTAAATGCGTAAAAACTGATACGTATTAAGTGTGAGGACAGGTTGTAGGTGACTGGTGTGTGGATTATTTTATTTCTAAACTTTCGTTCAGTTTTGTAATCCTTCGCTTTTCGGTCCGAAAAGTTGAATTTGTTTTAGCAATAATAATCGTCTGAACGATGGATACAGATAACAGAATGGTCTTGCAACAATATAGATAGAGTTAGGCAACTGTTGTGGGGGTTGCAAGCTGGGGAATGGCCACTGGCTGGTCAGAGTGGTCACTAGCCAGAATGATCACTCACTATTATACTCGGTCTGAGTATAATAAAGCATTATACTCGGTCTGAAGGTGTAACGGTGGCGAGCCGTTCTCTCCAGCGCCATATTTGGAATGATTTTGCCTAACCAGAAACGTAAAAACATCTGCTTTATCTAACCAGAAACGAATAAATCTAACCAACCCGCCTAACCTATCGAGGCCAATAATGTGAGATGCTCTTAAATTCCTTAAATCTCCGCAATACTGACATTATGGGAGAGTAACAAAACTGGAGTGAGTTTGTTGTTGTTATAGATGGGGCTATGGTGAGCCCGTAACTTACCTGGCACAGGAGCGAGGCAAGTAGCACGGGCTATGGTGAGCCCGTAGTATACTTACCTGGCACAGGAGAGAGTATTTGACACGTCCGTCAAGAAGGGAAAGTGGCGCGTCATTGACTGACTGACTCCCGCGCGCGCCAGATAATATCACCTCTGCTGGTGGCTATGGTCCCGCGCGCGCGCGCCCTCGCTCACCCACGTACGCCATCGACCCTGGCGTACAAATTACGCTGCTTTAGGGAAATTCAAAAACACCGGAATACCGACGTTTTATGGGACTAATGATTATCGGCTCTGGTAGGTTAGTGGGCAATAGGTTCTGAAGGTATGAGATAGAAATATATGTAGTAGATATGATAGGAAGAGATCGGGAGACAGTACATTAAACAACCAACGGATAGAAATGCGGAGTCCAAGAGCTTGTAGCTCGATCCTGCAAGCACGCACACACACACACACACACACACACACACACACACAGAATGACCGGAGCGGAGAAAGTACGACACAAACCACCAAGAATCTCATATTCTCTGGAATTTCGACACTGTTTGAAACTTGAGGCTACTGGGAAGACTTGACACCACAGCAAGGAGCAGCCTTGACGAGTTACATTCATTGTTTTAAACACTATATGTTTCCACGCGATCAGTGTCATAGACACAATCAGAGAGCACTGCATAAACATCAGAGGCTCAAACGGCGTTTGAATGTCCTTTCAACCAATATGAGAAATATTGCCGGAACAAAAGTGGATGTGAAATATTAAGACAAGTTCCTGCAAGAAGTGCCTGACCAACCTCTCGTAGTAGATATTTGTAGGCGTGCGAGTTTCTGCAAGCAACAGCCCTCTAGATCAACCAGCCACAAGACAAGCCTGGCCTCAGGCCGGACGAGGGCAGTAAGACAACCTCTAGAACCCACTCCAGGTATACTCTAGGTATACTACAATGTCAAAATTATATTTCAAAGCCTCTAGCATTTTTCTCTAAATAAAAGATAATTATTAATATTTTTATTACATAATTTATTGAATTTGTTGTTACAGGCGCCTTTTTTGGTCAATGATTCAATCAGATTTTTTATCAATAAACATTTGTATATTTATGTCAAATAATTCGGCATTAAACGAAGGTTGTAATATTAACATTTGATATGGATTGACCTGAATCAAAATATTGTACAATACAAGGCAGCCCCTATTGGTCCATACGAGGCAGCTCCTATTGGTCCATACGAGGCAGCTCCTATTGGTACCTTTCCCTACTGGTATCTGTACCTACTAGAAGCACGTACTGGTTTATCCTGGGATAAAATTGGTGGCGGTATAGACCCTGGGACTCCACATACCATCCGACGGGAGACATCTCCCGTCAAGCAGGGTGCACTCGCACCACATATCTCCAGTATCTGTGGAGGTGGAGCCATTACCAGTATCTATTGATACTGGTAATGGCTCAAAAGGGCCACCACTTACGGGCTATTCATGCCCGTGCCACCTTTTGAGTGGCTTAATCTTCATGAATCAATCACATACCATCCAGACAACCTCACAGTTGGTGGGCGGAAATAGCCTAAACTACTCTATCCCTTTGAATTGTATTTTATTGTCTCAATAAACGAACTTGAACCTCAGCCTTCACACCTCACAGTGGTTCAGTCATCGAAGAGCTTGGTTTGATGTTGGGTTTAAGGCCTATCAATAAGGTGCTGTAACCCGTCCTAATAGAGCGTAGCATTTTGACGCATACTCTATCTAATTACTCGATGTAACCCACACGGACTCGGCCGCTTACAGTGACCCAACTGCTGTACTCTATACAGGACTTTCCCTATACACCCAAATTGTCGCCTGGCCGTGTGTGCTGAATGTCGAAGGCCTTCTGGTAGTCTGGGAATATGCAGGCTAACCAACTTAATCCTGATATTTGCTATTCTATCACAGAATTCTAAACTCTGTACTGCCATACTCGAAATACCTTTTGCAATCCTCATTCAAGGCTACAGTTCTAAGATGATAGCACTTGCATGCTGGTGGTTCGTGGGGCGGCTCTTAAAAACGACAGTGTCGCAAGTTTATGGGCTAGCTTGCGGTAGAAGTGAAGGCGCCATTAAAGCCCTTTTACGCATACTTCCACTTCCCAAGCAGCTCGACACAACGTCTCATTGCACACATGTAATCTAATTCAGAAATCTCATATATATATATATATATATATATATATATATATATATATATATATATATATATATATATATATATATATATATATATATATGAGTATTATCATAAGAACACCCGATTCATGTATGTGTAGGTATCTATATAGGAGAGAAAAATTAAAATATTCTGAGCGATTTCGTGTGTTTGAAAATTTGTCAAGGAAATGTGTGTATTCCAATATTCACTGAAAATGTGTTAAAATACGAAAGCGCTCAGATTATTTTCGTTTTCTCTGTGTGAAAATGCCTGCATGTACAATCTATCATTAAAAATTGTATTCAAACGTACACAAATCGACTGTTGTGGCTTTAAAAAAAATCACGTTTTGCACTACTGAAATATTCCAAATGGCATGCTAAAAAAATATAGCCTAACCTGTATAGGCCTAAAAAACCAGTCCTAGGCCTAATATACGCCGTCGTATGTATGATCACAGATGTCCCAGGACAGAGCCCTGAGGTACTCCACTGGCAACATTGTCCCACTAGAGAGAGAGAGAAGATTAAGCCACCCAAAAGGTGGCTTGGGCATGAATAGCCCGTAAGTGGTGGCCCTTTTGAGCCATTTCCAGTATCAATAGATGATACTGGAGATCTGTGGAGGTGCGACTGCACCCTGCGTGACGGGAGATGTCTCCCGTGATTTGTCCCACTCTGACTTGACCCCATTTATACCGATTGTTTCAAGCGTGGGTTGGACATGTTTATGAGTGGGATTGGGTGGTTATAGATAGGAGCTGCCTCGTATGGGCCAATAGGCCTTCTGCAGTTACCTTTGTTCTTATGTTCTTATATATACAACCAGCAGCGC
>NC_091187.1:12743462-12783462 GCF_040958095.1 Procambarus clarkii
TCTATTAACACTGAAATGAGAAGCACCTGTCTATACAATCTGTCCTCTTGAATAGTACATAGGATGTTCATGTAGACATTCCCAACGGTCAAAATATGATGTACTATAATACATGGTCGTATAAAGTTTATCTTATCTGATATGTTAGATTAAGGACCTGCCTGAAATGCTATGCATGTTAGTGGCTTTTCAAGAATGTAAAAATACCAATTTTATGTAATCTCACCAACCTATTGTACTTTCTTGTGAATAAATTATTATTATTATTATTATTATTATTATTATTATTATTATTATGGTGACTTGCAAAATTGACAGTCTATCCCGTTTTCTATTCGTCGGTCATCGGTTAAGTCAGGTTAGGTTCGGGCAATTTAGCACACCATTTTTGTGACGCTGTGACAGCTCGAGAGAACGGTTGTTCTATGCTGCATCATCATGGTCCAGTAGGCCATTAAGGCCAGGATTCATCAAGGATTTACACAGCCACCTACGAAACCTGTACATCTTCCACAATCATTTATTAAACTACTTACACGCTTGGAAAGGGCGGTGTGCAGGACAAACATCAATTGTGACACTAGCTCTCCACATATGTCAGTTGCTTAATTTAGAAACTGTACTTGAGGTTGATCTCGAACCCATTGATGATGTGACTTGTACTGAATTTTGTAACTAGCTCATCAAGATTGTAACTTGCTGAGCTAAATGAATTGTGAGGTTCAGTCCCTGAGCCCATTATGTGCCTCTGTAACCCTTTCCACTACCGCCCACAAGTTGGGTATGAGGTGCATAATAAATGAACTATACTAAACTAACTTAAAACTTCACAACCCACGGTTATTATTATAAACAACCTCGAAATGCTTTGGAGCTCGTTAACTGCTTAATAGATATCAACTAAGCCGCAATAATTCAGGAAAGATGTACAGGTTTCGCATGAAGTTGCATAAATGTTTGGTGGGCCAAGGGGGATGCAGTTTCAAACCCATTGTATAGCCTCAATATTTTCTCGTTTTCTATTTAGTTAAGTTTCAGTTAATAGTGTTCTAACTCCTGGCTTGACCGAGATGCCAGGAGGCTTTCTCTGTGGTTCCCCTTAGCACCGTTCCCTCTGAACTTTCTCCTTATCTGTAATGCAGAGTGAGCCCGCAACCGGACCCAGGTTCGATTCCTAGGGTAGGAGAGGGACTCCTGACAATATTTCTGATGTCCCTATTTACCTAGCAGTAAACAGTTACTCGGAACTTAGCCAATTGTTGTGGATTTTATCCTGTGAAGGATCAGTGTTGTATCGATCGAGGGGAACTTCGATAAACCAAATGTGGGACAAATAAGTTCCTTATAGAGCAGAAGTTATCATCAGATGAGAACCTTGACGCTGATTACAGATTTAATCTAATTTCATTTCTCTTTAAACATTACAGGGACAAAAGTGGATTTCGAGAAACAAAATAGATGGTGTCCTGCAAGATGTACCGGAGCAAACGGGTTGAGGTTGATATAAAGGCGTGCGGGCCAGCCTGAACAACAGCCTGTTGGACCAAGTTATCACATGTCAACGCCTGACCCTAGGCCGGGCTCGGGGGGTAGCAGAACTCCCAGAATTCTACTCCAGGTACAAACCGTGTAATGTTGATTCCTAGCAAATTAACGCACCCAGTACTTACAGTTCATCAATGCTGTAACTTACCCGTTGATAATTTCGAGAGTTCTACTCCTCCACCTGGTGATTGTCGAGTCCATGAGGCTATTTGTTTTCACTCAGCCTATATAACAGTCACAGCCAGGCTGATCCGGGAACGCTTAGTTAAACGAGTTTTAAGGGGTTCAGTATCTGAATCCATTACGAGTTATAATTCTGTAACCCTTTCCACCACTACTACGCGCAGAATTGATAAGGCTGAGGTACAGGATGAACTAAACACTATTTACTCTGCGTGTAGCCTATGCTCCGTGGTGTTGACGCTTGCGCTACGGGGTGTTGAACCCACACAATGGTGTCTAAATGTGTTCGGTGTTGCTACGCTGGCGAGAGTATTGTTAAGTCTTATTGTTTATGAATATGAAATGCATTTTTGCTCAGGCGTTGTTATTTGGTCTCGTAAAATCTGTAATTTTATATGCATCGTGTTAATGCGCCATGTAGCACATTGTCTATAAAACGCAAGGACTTTCAAGACATTTAATTTCCAGACATATTTTATACAATATGTGTATGCAATCCACAATCAAATAGGATACTTAATTCACTTGGCATTTGAATACGTTTCCAAGACTGCACAACCGATTTGACTAAGAGTTCGATTCCACAATAGGGCGAGATGTTCGGACAAGGTTATCCGACACCTAATGCACCTATTCACCTGGCAATAAATAGGTACAATTGGTAGTTAGGTAACTGTCGAGGATTGCATTCAAGAGGCCAGTCGTTGGACTAGAGCAGTGTCCCACTCATTTTTTTGCAGGAACTCCTTGAAATATTTCATAAAATCTCTGGGCACACCTACCTGGCTGACACAAGTATGGTTCTCTGGGCACACCTACCTGGCTGACACATGTATGGTTCTCAGGGCACCCCTACCTGGCTGACACATGTATGGTTCTCTGGGCACACCTGCCTGGCTGACACATGTATGGTTCTCTGGGCACACCTACCTGGCTGACACATGTATGGTTCTCTGGGCACCCCTACCTGGCTGACACATGTATGGTTCTCTGGGCACACCTACCTGGCTGACACATGCATGGTTCTCTGGGCACACCTACCTGGCTGACACATGTATGGTTCTCTGGGCACCCCTACCTGGCTGACACATGTATGGTTCTCTGGGCACCCCTACCTGGCTGACACATGTATGGTTCTCTGGGCACCCCTACCTGGCTGACACATGTATGGTTCTCTGGGCACCCCTACCTGGCTGACACATGTATGGTTCTCTGGGCACCCCTACCTGGCTGACACATGTATGGTTCTCTGGGCACACCTGCCTGGCTGACACATGTATGGTTCTCTGGGCACACCTACCTGGCTGACAATGGGGAAACCATGTCTTCAATGCATGACCACAATTTGTTTATTTACTGCGAATGATCACAGGAAACAATACACGCCTCATTACGCACATTCACAAGTTTACAAAGCAGGTAAACACCAACAGGCTACTGGATCCAAGCGAGATGGTTAGTTTACCGAATGCGAAGCCTATGATAAGTCAAGTAACGTAAGATTGAGATTTTAAAATATATATTTTTTTTAGTCTGTTATATTGTCTTTGTGGGAACCGACCTGTGAGATTTATATTTATTTAATTTATATGAATTTATATTTACGTTAATTTATATACTTCGATAGCAATTTGTATAATGATAAGTGGACTGTATTTCTGCAATAATCTCATAATCTCACAAATCGATCCTCTACACATTAGGGGGGGTTATTATATTAATATATATGCAGCCAATCAAACTACAGTAATAGCTACATACATTGATGAGGTTCCTTATCTTATAGTACAGCAGGTTAGTCCACCAGGTATAACTAGGGTGTAGACACCAAATTATCCTCTTTGAGGTAGCTTCCATCACCCAGTAACTGGTGCACATAATCTTGCATCCTCGTCTTGACCTGTCAAAAGTGCGCTAGCTGTGAAGCCAGAAACCTATATATGACAAGTATTTCAGAGAAAACTGTATACAGTACATGGAACATGAAAGACCTGGCTTAATTACCTTTAGTTTGAGGCGATTTCGCGTTCTAACCGGCTAACCCTATATCCTGACATTAATGGCCATAAATGAATGATAAACGGGTTTCGGATAGACACTTAACTTGTATTTGTAGACAGCGTGTTGACAATGGTACACTTTTGGGTTCCATAACACTACGTCCAAGTAAATTTAACAGGAGCCGAATTTGCTCCCGTGTGAGCCTCTGGTCTCAATAAACAATGATGGCTGCCCTCCTCCTCCACTCTGACGCCTGGCCTACTTTGTCCAGATTTCAGAACGTGATAGAAGGGTCACATTTACTCTACTTTAATATTGATAATTAAGTTAATTTATATAAGATGTTTTTATGATGGTAAAGTCCAAAGACTAATGTATTTAAGAACAATTCCCAGCAGAATAGCTGGTGAATTATAATAGTATGTGGTGATGATATCCCGTTTTCTATAGACGGTAATTCCACTACAAGTTACGTTTTCTATGGGTAACTTGCTTATACAACAGCAATTATCTGTATGATTATTAAATGGGGTCGGATTTTCCGACATAATTCCCCAGGGGCTGCTCACGGGTCGAAGTCCTAATTAGAACAGACGAACACCGATACTCCTCCTTCGAATTATTACATTAATTTGATGTTAGTAGTTAGTAATCACACATTTGTGCGTCTGTTCGTGCAGGACGGATGTCCCGTACTAGAGTTGCAGGGGTTAGAAGTCTAATGCGATTTCATTTCCCTGTCAACTCTTGAAAGGCTAATATTCAAGCCTTATTACATATTATTTAACCCAGAAGACTGGATGTGATCAAGTACTACAGTCAAGTATGATTCAGGGACTGCAGTGAGATCAGTGACATTAGATATAACTTGAAGTTTCTTCAGGTAACTGGTCACTGATATATAAACACTGAGGCCCATGGAATACATCTTGATTAAATAATAAATGTATCAAATCAGTCATCAGATTTATTGGGGTTTAATTTAGTTAATTGATTCAGAAGATTGAATAGCTCATCATTAAAGTAAAGTATGGTTCTGAGACTGCAGTGGGTTCAGTGACATTGGTCGCAGTGACTTGTAGCTGTTTTAGGCTACTGTTCACTGATTTGCCACTGAGGCCTCATGAACTCATCTTCAGCTTTAAATGATGATACTAACATCAACCTCTGTTACTATAGTCAGCTGTAATCTCCTTAGTATAATGCTACTGGAGAAATATAATCAGCTGACAAATTTAGATTTCTATTGGTATTGTTTATCTGCAGGCATAGGTCTCCTCAGGCTTGATACTGGGCCTGAGAGTAATTTACCTCCTGCAGAGTTTAACATGGTTATACCCTGATATTTAGTAGGGCTACCGATGAATCGATGGCAATAGTCTGTCCCAACAAGGAGACCGAAGTCAGTGAGGTGATCAGACTTAATATTATCTGCCAATTTTATTCCTCTATTTCTCAGGAATTTGGCTGTTGCTCTCAGACCTTGAACTTGTAGGTCTACTGGTATTTTGTCCACCACAATGGCTTGTACTCGACAGACGTACCTGCCTAAGCGTACTGATGGTTGTACCACCTGGTAGACTTGAGGTCCTGCATCTGTTACAAACCCTGAGATGTTGAATGACATCTGGGCTACAGGCCTTAATTGTAATTCATCTGCCAACTTTTTAGTGATATATGTTCTCTGGGATCCTTGGTCAAACAACCCACGGGTATGGACCTTGGCCCTCTTATTCAGGATGGTAATTTGGGCAGTAGGCAAAGTCGTATTACCTTTAGACTTTGCCGATTGGACACTCTTTGTTGGTTGCACCTTGCAGTACTGTACTGAGGTGGGAATGCTATCTTCCACCTTGGGGTTTGGAGACGTTGTTTTGGTGTCTCTGCACAATGCTGCATGGTGCTGACCTTTGATACACCTATTACAGGTGTGTAATTGGGTATCACAGTCCTTGATGTTATGTTTCCTGAGGCACCTCGTGCAATGTTGCAAATCTTTGAGTCGCTCAACACGGGCGTCACTATCAGGAAAATTAGGGCAGTGGTACATTGAATGTTTCTCATTGCAGAACAAACATGTTCCATAGCTTCCAGTACCCTTTGGTGTCACGTTCTTGGGTGACACAGTAACTATAGGCTTGGAGGGTCCAACTGCATATACGCCCACACTGCCACTGTTCCACTTTGGTGTTGAATTATATTGTCTAGATTTATTTGGAGTACCTTTGGTACTCTGTGGTTTACTATTATTGGTTTCTGAGGGTTTACTTGGTGGTTTTAATTTGTCATGTGTTCGTAATTGATGAACTACTGACTTTAAACCTTCAGATATTTCATTCATGGATAAGATGCTTTTATTGTAATGAGCACTCATTTGTCTCAATATGTCCCTAGGTATTTTCTCCTGGACAATTATTTTCAAGACCCACTCAGCCCCGTTTGTATCTGCTGTCAGGCTGAGGGCATTGATCAATGATTCTACCTCCAGCTTGAAGACTTGGAGTGAATCAGCTGAAGCCTCCGGTGGGGGTAAATGCAACAGCTCATGAACTAAATGTGATGTTCTTACTTCTGGATCAGCATAATTATCCTTGAGGAGTTTTACTGCCAGATCATAGCCGTCATTAGTTAATCTCAGATGGGATACTACTGTTTTAGCCTCACCTGATAATTGGCCTTGCAAATAAGAGAATTTACTACTCTTTGGTAAAGATTGTTTTGAATCTACAAGGTCAACGAATTTGTTCCAAAATTCGTCCCAATCTTCCTCATCTTTTCCTGAGAAAGTGGGTAAATTAATTGGAGGGAGTCGAGCTTCTGCTTGACTCGTATTAGATGCAACTGTTGTTGTTGTTGCTGTTGCCTTGTTCTGGGCAATTAATTTGACATAAGGCTGTAACGTGGCCTGAGTGTGATCTTCATAATTCGCAAGATCAACCATAATGTCGTCTATTTCTGTTTCTGATAAATTAGTGTTGGCAAGTTCAGCCACATATGTTGCTATTTGACATTTGATTTGCTCAAATTTACCTGCAGCTGCTTGATAATAGCTTTCCAGGTCAGCATAATCAACTGTTGATTGTTGTGACAAATCTTCACATTTCTTGATCTGTCTTGTTAAGTGGCCTTTAAGACCTGCAAGGGTTCTTTTCATTCTCCCTGCATTATCCATACTGGCTCGTTGGTGAAGCCTTGTGGGGCTTGTACTTGGGCTGCTCATAATACTGAACAAACACTAATGGTAGCCTAGGGTAAATTCTGAACTCACTAGGCAATAATCCTACCTCTACTAGAGGTTAGCACTTAAAATTAATACACATTATATATATACAATCATCCACACTAATGATTTGAGTGATAAACCAGTGTCACTGGAAGTACCTTTAGGTTAGCTCTTCTATATCACCCTAGGATGGTAGAGACACTAATTAATCACTCAAAGGTGTAATGATCATAAGTAATTTATTATATATACAACTCAACTCGAGTTGATAAAAATTACACCCAAAATAGGGTCTGGACCATTCATTAATGGTGTTAGGTTGTTCAATATAGTACAACTGACTATGGTAATAATGGGACTAGGATGAACGATAATAGTTCAACTAGTCAATGGTTAATATCCTACCCTGTTGTGGGTTGGCAATTAGTAAATATTATACTGTGATCACTAGTGCAATATATTAAATAATTCTCTATTTTGGAGAAATAATATACACAATTATTGTTAATAGCCTCTTAATTAGCCTCTATGAAACTTCTAATATTATCTAGAAGTATTAAATGTTATTAGTGACCTCGCGAAATAAAGTCCACAAAATTCGTAGATAATCTCTCGCGAAATGTAACACCACGAAATCCGTGAACAATCTCGTGAAGACACAGTCACTAGTTTGGCTGGCTTCTATATTAGCTCTGTCATTTCACAGAATAACACGCCACCAAATCTGTGGGTGTGCATGAAACCGCTGACTAAGGCTGAACTCGGCTGAGGGAGGCTCCTGAGCTCCCACGAGGCATCGCCGCTGTCTATGACTGGCTGGCTTTGTTTAAATAACACTGCACTAGTATATTTAATGAATCCACTGGATAACTGGTTCATCCGGTACTAAGATGACCAAATGTGGGTTCATAGGACCGAATATTCCGGTTCCGAAGGTCCATATAATGTGGGAACCGACCTGTGAGATTTATATTTATTTAATTTATATGAATTTATATTTACGTTAATTTATATACTTCGATAGCAATTTGTATAATGATAAGTGGACTGTATTTCTGCAATAATCTCATAATCTCACAAATCGATCCTCTACACATTAGGGGGGGTTATTATATTAATATATATGCAGCCAATCAAACTACAGTAATAGCTACATACATTGATGAGGTTCCTTATCTTATAGTACAGCAGGTTAGTCCACCAGGTATAACTAGGGTGTAGACACCAAATTATCCTCTTTGAGGTAGCTTCCATCACCCAGTAACTGGTGCACATAATCTTGCATCCTCGTCTTGACCTGTCAAAAGTGCGCTAGCTGTGAAGCCAGAAACCTATATATGACAAGTATTTCAGAGAAAACTGTATACAGTACATGGAACATGAAAGACCTGGCTTAATTACCTTTAGTTTGAGGCGATTTCGCGTTCTAACCGGCTAACCCTATATCCTGACATTAATGGCCATAAATGAATGATAAACGGGTTTCGGATAGACACTTAACTTGTATTTGTAGACAGCGTGTTGACAATGGTACACTTTTGGGTTCCATAACACTACGTCCAAGTAAATTTAACAGGAGCCGAATTTGCTCCCGTGTGAGCCTCTGGTCTCAATAAACAATGATGGCTGCCCTCCTCCTCCACTCTGACGCCTGGCCTACTTTGTCCAGATTTCAGAACGTGATAGAAGGGTCACATTTACTCTACTTTAATATTGATAATTAAGTTAATTTATATAAGATGTTTTTATGATGGTAAAGTCCAAAGACTAATGTATTTAAGAACAATTCCCAGCAGAATAGCTGGTGAATTATAATAGTATGTGGTGATGATATCCCGTTTTCTATAGACGGTAATTCCACTACAAGTTACGTTTTCTATGGGTAACTTGCTTATACAACAGCAATTATCTGTATGATTATTAAATGGGGTCGGATTTTCCGACAGTCTTAGTTTTGGGTACATTGATTGCTATTCAATTCCCGGCGAGTACATGGGCATTTATTTAGCTGTCTTACACTATATAAAGGATTAAGTAGTTTTTTATACTAAAATCCCCATCTCCCAGGATGGTTAATCATGCAAGTGTATGTGATTTGATCAGCTTTTAAGTTTTGCTTTCTCGTTTACTTATTGATATCTGGCAATTATATAATTCCCGGCCAAGCCTATGGATATCAAAACCGAATTTATCATGAACACTTAATAATGCCATTTCATCATGGAGTATAATTGTTTTGCAAGGACGTTTTAGGGTCATAATGACCTGTCAACACCCATGTGGAACTCTGTGGTTCTCCAGTTGTTCAAGTAATCTGTTGAGGACAGAGATTAGCATGTAGAACTAGATACCGGCAAGGCATTGTTAAAACCTACCTAACACTGTTAATACCTACCTTAACCAAAGTTAATACATCCTAACCTAATTTCTAATAACCTATTAGGTTTCAACAAACAGAAAACTAACTGAATCGTCGAATTTGAGTATAGTCGAATTGACTTGTGTACAAATGACCATAGTCTGATTCATCGAGGGACAAAGAGCTTATGGTGTCAAAAGGATGTGTGGAAACACTGTCCATCAGTGACTAGTCTTGACAAGTCCACTACGGGCTCACCATAGCCCGTGCTACTTGCAACTTTTATTTCCGACTAGCTAAATTTAAAACAACAGACTGGTCTTGAGAAATGGTAACAATGAAAGCGTGTTTAACAACCTTCTTTCAACTCAAGAACTGTTCTCAACATCAACAACCTCTGATCACATAACAGTAAATAGATACCCAGGAGTTAGACAACTGTTGTGGGTTGTAATACAGTTGACTAGCCTACCTCGATAAGCTTATATAAGTACTGGATTCCAGTTCTCGACAAAGGAAATAATCATATTTAGTTAAATTCTTAATAAGCAAATTGTTACAATTTTGACCTTAGTGAACGGGTTTCCAACACCTTTTAATTTTGCCTGGTATGGTAAAAAAAAATTATTTAAAATATTAACCGCTTATAATTTAAAAAAATTAGATCCAGTTAACACAGATTTTTCACACGCAAAAATTATGCCGATATTTTTACTATATATAATAACTAACAGATGGCAAAAGGACATTTGTTGTCACAAAAAGTTAAAACTTACCCTGGGATGGTTAAACACTTCACCGAACTCGAACGATGTACTTTAACAGTTTAATCTCGTCGAACCAGAATCCCCCTCCAAAAACCACACTTTATCCGGCAACCAATCGCACTTAAAACACACACACATATAGCACTCGGCTACTTAGCACTTCACAGTAACTCCCACCGGTAGATCCGTAGTCAGTAAGAGGGAGGAAGGAGAAAGAGCGCACACAGCTCCTCAACACCACCAGAGCAACACTCGCAGGCTAGTAAGTGTTGCAGGGTCTTGCACCGTCGGCCAGTCAGCCCCCCCCCTCCTTCAGCTCTCCGCCCCCCACCACTTTCCCCCCTTGGCCCCCCACCACTTTCCCCCCTTGGCCCCCCTACCACCTTTCCCCCTTCGCCCTCTACCACCATCCCCCCCCTTCACCCACCCCTCCAACCAATGGGCCTGACTCCACTGACCGGATAACCTTCGAACGATTGCTTGCCGGATGACCTTGTTTTCGAACACCGGGTTAAGGGATGACCTTGTTTTCGAACACTGGGTTAAGGGATGACCTTGTTTTCGAACACTGGGTTAAGGGATGACCTTGTTTTCGAACACTGGGTTAAGGGATGACCATGTTTTCGAACACTGCGTTAAGGGATGACCATGTTTTCGAACACTGGGTTAAGGGATGACCATGTTTTCGAACACTGGGTTAAGGGATGACCATGTTTTCGAACACTGGGTTAAGGGATGACCATGTTTTCGAACACTGGGTTAAGGGATGACCTTGTTTTCGAACACTGGGTTAAGGGATGACCTTGTTTTCGAACACTGGGTTAAGGGATGACCATGTTTTCGAACACTGGGTTAAGGGATGACCTTGTTTTCGAACACTGGGTTAAGGGATGACCATGTTTTCGAACACTGGGTTAATAGATGACCTTGTAATTCATTTTTGTCAATAAAGATGTTAATTAATAATAATAATAAATCATTTTTCTATTTCTGTAATAGAACAACAGGATAGCGAATTACAGCGTAAAATTGATGTGATTTAGACTGATAAAAGGTTCTAGGTTTGTATTTAATATTATGCACACGGATTTCTTGCCAGCCTATGACTGGGCCAACCTTTTTGAGTGGACTTAACGTCTTGATTAGGCGGAGCAACGGAGTGGGCAGAACATAAGGAGGAGCATGTCAGAGGCGGGCGTCAGGAGTGGGCGGGCCGTCGGGAGTGGGCGGGACATCAGGAGTGGGCGGGACTTCAGGAGTGGGGGCGGGGCGTCAGGAGTGGGCGGGACTTCAGGAGTGGGGGCGGGGCGTCGGGAGTGGGGCGGGACGTCAGGAGTGGGGGCGGGGCGTCGGGAGTGGGGCGGGACGTCAGGAGTGGGGGCGGGGCGTCGAGAGAGGGAGTGTCCTCCCTCCCTCACACCTCCGTACCGGGGTGATATAAAGAGGACAGGAACTAGATATGTCAAGTTCACTACGGGATCACCATAGCCCGTGCTACTTGCAACTTGTTGTTCAGAGTTGCTGAATCTAAAACAACAACTAGACACGTGTACTAATTTCTCATGATCTTGCGTTTTAGTTCAGTTATCACACACCTACGATGTTGTTACGGAATACATTCATAAATTCTGAATCCTGACAAAATATATAAACGGATGAAAACCTTACACAGAAAGTAATTACACTGTGCCTGTGATTACTTAATTGCAATAACCTAATTATATAATTGTAATTACATTGAGCCGTTTGTCTTGTCTTAATAAATTGCATTAAATTCACCTTTAAAAACTTGCTCTATTTTTTACCCGATCACTTTCTCCTTAAATCATCATCATTAAATCATCTCCTTAAATAAGTGTTTCATCCCCCTAAAAAAATTATGATAATCTTTCTTCAATAGTATTTCTTTATCTAGTAGTTTGAACTAGGGTTTAAGCAAAGAAGAAGCCTTCTTCAACTTTCTTCACCCCTGACGGTATTTTGTATGTGGTGATCATGCTCCCACATTCCCTCCTAGATTAGATACATAATTGTTTCGACGTAGGCACCACAATTTCCAATATGTATTCTAATTAATATTAACCTATCCTCCTGAAATAGTACTTTTTATTAACTATTTGGTCGAAAGTAACACTATGTAGTGATGAACCACCAATAATTCACTGTTTGTACTTTTAATTTTGTAGTTCGGATAAAATAAAGTTATAAACCAAACTCAAATATTCCTAGGCCTATTATAGAACATATATGCAGTATATTAGGCCTAAGGTAATGTGCATTTGGCGGCTTTAGGCCTAGGATTGCTAGGAGAGGTTAGGTTCAATATTTACATTGCGGTAAAACAAAAAAATCCCAATATGTCTAAATTCAATAATTCAAGTCATCTTTCTGGTGATTCTTCACTACATATTGGTAAGAAATTATCAAAAGAAGGCACCAAGCCGGTACATATTACTGCGTAATATGTAGTTACGTACAATTACCGCGTAACGTGGTGGTGGAGTCCCTCGATTGTTTCAAGCGTGGGTTGGACATTTATATGAGTGGAATTGGGTGGTTTTGTAGGAGCTGCCTCGTATAGGCCAATAGGCCTTCTGCAGTTACCTTTATTCTTATGTTCTTATATTGTTACTTTCCACCAAATTGTTTCTGTAAGTACTGTACTTTTAGGAGGATAGGCTGCATTATTTTCATCATTCACCGTCCAGGTATTTTAGTTACTTGAGAGGCTAGAAATGGCTCGGCTTCACTAAGGTTGCCACTGAAGTGGTTCTACGGTAACATAGCGCGTGTAGTAATTTGTATTTATCAGGGGAAAGCGTCAAGCCATTACGACTTTATAGCTCTTGGTAGGGGCCAGGATAAGGATTTGGGATGGGACGGGGGAGAAAAGAATGTTGCCTAACCACTTAGACGGTCGGGAATTGAACGCCGACCTGCATGACGCGAGACCCTCGCTCTACCGTCCAGCCCAAGTAGTTGAGTAGTGCTTGTAGTAGTGATTCCAAGGTCACTTTCAATGTCAGACTTCATTATATCTTGTTGATTATCTAAATTTACCCGGGGGCCACTATCTCCCTATTGTCGACTGGACAGGGTCAGGAAGCTGGCGGCTTGTCCAAGGTCTCCCCCATTGTTCCGCCAAGATTTTTTAGTGATGTAATGATTTGGAATTATAGTTTTAGTAGGTAAGCATTTCCATGAGTTTATAATCCATCGGTGAAAAAGTATTTAGTTTTTGTCCTGCGTTAGGCTATAGTTAACTTGTGCTCTATACCTGTTCCTTTCAGGTAACTTTTTCTCACATTAAATTCCTTCACTGTTTACTTCCCTTGTTCAGTCGATGTAGATCTGTGGCTCTTAAAACCTCGATTTGCTTTCTACACTGGGTTACATATGTATCGATCAGTACACATACACAGATCACAAAAATATAGGACGGATGATGTCAAAGGAATCAAATCCACCAAAGATATTATCGAGGACGGGGTGGGGATACTAACTTTCTTGTGGCTGCAACCCACAAAAGTCGCCCAATTCCCGGATGCTTTGATTCACTGGTAAGTGAATGGAGGAATCGGGTGTCAGGAAACACGTCCAAACATCTCGCATTGTCTGGGTATCGAACCCCGGTTGTGAGACCCAACACTTAAGAAGGTCTACAAACCATGGTAGTCACCAATATTATATAAAATTCCTCCATCACTTATCTAGTGACAATCAACGAATGCATAAATTCAACAACTCAGTTTTTAACTTGGTTTTCCACCTGAGTACATGAGGTATAACCACCTCTTCCTCCTCACACCTATTTGGAAAGTGAATGCGCTCAACTTTCTCCGCACTCAGCTGGAGCCGGAAGGAGGAACTACAGACGGGGAACAGATCCACTCCCGCCGTCGTCAAACACTGGTTGCAAGAGCCAAGACGGCCCTTACCTCCATCATGGTCACTGCGCCATGTGCCGGTCATGTGGAGCGATCCTCATATCCATAGACACTTCCTTCACCCTCTCCCACACCATACAGACAGTTCCCCCTCCCCCCCAGGACATACAGACCCTTACCCCTCACGCGCGCGCACACACACCTGGGTCAATCTCACACACACCTAGTCAATCATCAGTTGACTGACAGTTGAGAGGCGAGACCAAAGAGCCAGAGCTCAACCCCCAAAAGCACAACTGGGTGAGTACACCTCCGCCTAGGATCCCGTTGAGCCTAGTGAAAATTCTGGTAAATATTGTGTAATTACCTGAATTAACACTAGCCTCAAACATATCCCCCTTCCACACACACACACACACCGCCAATATTTACCTGAATTAACACTAGACTCAACGGAATCCTAGGCGGAGGTATGTCAATTAAACCTCTCCGCAATAAAAGCGATTCGACATTATAGTTACATCCAAAGCCCACATCGCGCGAACACAAACAAAATCCCGCTATTACAACAAAATTCAAAACAAAGTATTTTTTTGGTCTTCCACTTTCTCTTCTCGGAAGCGAACACCCAGTGAAAGGTGCACAATCATAAGCGTAAATTCAAGTGACTGAAAATATCAAGCAATACAGAGAGAGACCCCTTACTCCACTGAGCATATAATCACAGTGACGTTGCATAACTTGCGTTGCTTTCGCTGCAATGTTGGCAGATAACCGGCAAACTTGAGCAACAAGAATCATATAGTGGACTGACCTCGAGGCGCGCCGTCAGCAAGGTCGACAACACGAACCTATAGTTGTATACCTGGATGATTAACTCTTCTCCCCTACGCCGCTCCGTTCTGTTATTACACAGAACACATAATCACATAATTATTAATCAGAGAGAGAGAGAGAGAGATGAGATGTGAGAGAGAGATGAGATGTGAGAGATGAGAGATGAGAGAAAGATGAGAGAGATGAGAGAGATGAGAGAGAGAGATTAGAGAGATGTGAGAGAGATGAGATGAGAGAGAGAGATGAGATGTGAGAGAGAGATGTGAGAGATGAGATGAGATGAGAGATGTGAGAGCGAGAGATGTGAGAGCGAGAGATGTGAGAGCGAGAGATGTGAGAGCGAGAGATGTGAGATGAGAGAGAGAGAGAGAGAGAGAGAGAGAGAGAGAGAGAGAGAGAGAGAGAGAGAGAGAGAGAGAGAGAGAGAGAGAGAGAGAGAGAGAGAGAGAGAGAGAGAGAGAGAGAGATGTGAGAGAGAGAGAGAGAGAGAGAGAGAGAGAGAGAGAGAGAGAGAGAGAGAGAGAGAGAGAGAGAGAGAGAGAGAGAGAGAGAGAGAGAGAGAATGTGAGAGGAGAATTACAGTTACAGCCACGCTCCTGTGTTAGGCAAGTCCACTACGGGCCCACCATAGCCCGTGCTACTTGGAACTTTTGTTCCTAATAGCTGAATTTAAAACAACATGAGATGAGAGAGAGGAGAGTTTCAACACAGCTGAGGTATAATTGCTTGCAGTTTCACCAGGTTTCTTATATGATAGGGAACTATGTGGTAATTTCAAAGCACATTCTCAGCACACGAATAATCATATTATATATATATATATATATATATATATATATATATATATATATATATATATATATATATATATATATATATATATATATATATGGATTGCATGGCCTGCACTGTGGAAAATCGGGTGGTTGGCACACTAGACACGACGAAGTCAACGACATCATTAAAAGAAGCCTTGCCTCTGCTCAGTGTCCAGCGGAGAGAGAGCCCCGCAACCTACTGAACCGTGACTCTGTTAGCTTTGCCGGCCGACCAGACGGAATCACACTGCGTCCGTGGAAGGGTGGCAGGCAGTTAGCATGGGACTATACTTGCGTATCCACCCTGGCAACGACATACATCACCCTCTCTGCCGGCACGGCAGGAGCCGCAGCGACACACAGAGAAAAACAAAAGTCAGTCAAGTACAGGCAATTAGATCAAAGGTACAATTTCGTTCCAATAGGGTCTGAGACCCTAGGCCCATGGGGTGAGAGTGCAAGAAGGTTTCTTAAGGATCTTGGTTCCAAGCTCATTGACACCACAAGAGACCCTAGAGCAGCAAGTTTTCTCTTTCAGCGCCTCAGTGTCGCGATCCAGAGGGGAAATGCCCGCTGCATCCTCGGTTCCTGCCCGGCGTCGGAGGAGTTCGAGGAAATCTACAGCCTCTAGGAAGCGAACTTTTTCTTGTGTCCTCTTAATGTTCATTTTTTGTATAAAATCAGATATGTAACTGTATAACCTTGCATAATAAAGTGTACATCATAATAAAAAAAAAGGGGGTGGTAGGAGAAGTGAACACTCTTTCGTATTCAGAGTTAAATGTCAAGTTTTTCCCTGAGTGCTCTGTGTTCCCTTCTCTGAGGCTGTGGGTCCCTATAATTACACCAGTGGTGGTACCCCCCTATTTAATTTATATATATATATATATATATATATATTGGTTTGTCCTGGACCCTTATATGACAACATTTCTGTTCATCCTAGACCTTTATATGACAACATTTCAGTCCATTTTGAACTTATCAAATCAATGATTTGATAAAGGTTCAACTCAGCCCAAAACATTATTATAATGCTTTCATATAATTTTATCTGTGTAAGCTGGGTTCTTCAATGCAATTTTCAGAAAAGTCTGACCCACAACCTCTAGAGCAGCCAGGGACATTGAATATGACACATGTTTCTCTAATCCACTTATGATTTCCCCCAAAAAGTCACCTACTACATCCTGAACAATATACAAGACTGACCCCATGATCTACAAACTCTATAGCAGTGGTTGTCAACCTTTTTCGCAAATGGCCCGATTTTCTAATACTTTAAAGACTCCAAGTGGGTTGTGACCCTCCAGTTGGAAACTACTGCACTGCAGCAACCGTTCACAGTAAAAATAACCCACCAATCTCTGCTGCTTGGATGGGTTGGTACAGCGAGTCTCACTTCATGCAGGTCGGCGCTTGATTCCTGATGGTCCAAGTGGTTGGGCCCCTATTCTTTCACTCCATCATCCTATCCTGTCCTCATATTCCTTTCCAGTGCTATATACAGCAGTCACACTGGCTTAGCACTGATAATTACCTTATTACAGTAATTCCTGATGAATATCTTACCTCACCTCTTTGCTGCCCATCTTCTATCACTGCTTCTTGTTAGTAGTTAAACCTTTTAACTCATACCAAATACCCACATCAGACAAACAAGGAAATTCCATCACTCAAAGAAAGAAAAATCAGAGAAGGAATATGAAAATTAATGAATATAGAGGCACTGTTTGTGATGATAAATAACTTCCTCTGCAACAGTTCAAAATGTTTTTCTCAATAACATAATGGGTAGTAACAGCATCCTGATTTGCCAGCAGCTTATCGAAGGCCCCCCCCCCCCATTTGCATTATCTTTTCCAGGTAGATTTTAAAACTTATCACAATTTTGGCATTTACGGATTCAGCGGGTAGGTTGTTCCATGGGTTTATAACCCTGTGGGTGAAAAAGCACTCCTGTTCTCTGTCTTTCATTGAGACCTGTTGAGCTTGAAACCATTGCTCCTGGTTTGTGTTACATTTGACCTTTTGAAGAAATTGTCTGGATCAACGTCCTCCAACTTGTTCAGTATTTTAAAAGTTTCAGTGAGATCCGCCACGTCATGTCTGGTTTGCTGTGTTGTTAGCCCTGTGGCCATCAGCCGTTCCCAATACGAGAGATGACTTAGCTCTGGAATGACTTTTGTTGCCCGGTGAAATCCCCATCCAATGAATGACAATGGCTGTAGATTAAAAGATCTATGCAATGAAAGAGTTATGCATTAATGATGTATTTTGTAAATATAAGGATGCTGGTATACATAAAAATATATGGTGCAAGGTAAATGATTTAATTGCACCAGTTTAACCATGTGGCAGTGACGAATCTACAATTTGTGGGGCTCTGAAGCTTGAACTGTTATGACTCACTTTTTGCAACCACCAACAAGGTCTAGGTAACCACTGTTATCTTCTTCAATAGGGTTCTTCCAGGACAGATTACAATTTTTGTGTAATTTAACAGCTATATCTCAAATTTTGATTAAATCCGAGATGTCGATCTAAATATTTTTAAGCAATGTGGGCTAACATTGCTAACATTCTGGGGTCCCCTCTGGTTTTAGGGGGCCCTTAAACTTAAAACTTCATTAGTATCCTAGTAGATGCACCCGCTACTATGTGGAAACAAGTACAGTACTGTGCTGTACACTTACATGTGTAATAAGAACAGTGAGAGAAGAATCTGGAAGTTGGTCTGATCACCCATTGGTGCAATGTACAAAATGATAAAAGTGGTTTAATGGTGATCATACCTCAAAAGGCTCCAAGAGGCAAAATAATACAAGTTGAAGCATTTAGTGAGAGAACCGGTAGATGAATACAAATGAAGAGCCGACAGCAATCTTGAGTAGACTAATGATAAATTAACCCTAAGTTTCATGTGAGAAGTTTTTCAAGAAATACTTGATTAACATAGAAGGGTTTTGGAGTGATGAGAATGTGTGGAGTTGGCAGCATGTTGCTAAATGCTGTGAAATATTTCTATGTAGATAGCAGCACATGTGGATAAAGGTATATAGTAATGGACATGAACAAACAAAAAAAATCTGTGGGTGAAATGGTTTCCCAATTTTTTATAGTTAAAGACAGGAAAATTAGGTTTGCCAAGGTCCTCAACCACCCCCCCCCCCTCCGAGGCTAATTACTGACCCTCCCCAGGATACACCCACACAACAGTTGCCAAACTCCCAGGTACAGTACCTATTTATCAAGGTAAATGAACACCTTATCTTATACTTAAAAGTAAAGCTTACATTTCAAAGTAAATGTATTTTGTAAAACATATTACATTAGGTTACTATAAAAAATGTTTACTTCAAATCAATAAAATCCCATGTAACAAATTTATTTAAAGAATCAGTAATGGCCCATTACAATATATTCGATGCCACTATTACCTCAAAAGTACCTTTATAATTTCTACAATATTATACAATGAACATTTAGCATGCTAAATGAAAAATGTTTATGTACAATGAGCTTTTTCAAAATGAATATAGTACAGTATAGTACAGTACTCGCAAATTTAATGAAATCTGAATCGAAAACTTAAAGTGGTATAAAAATAAATTACAGTACTTTTCATGTCAAGATAGTGTAAACACATTAATATAATGGTGAAAGTAATAACATACCACACTTGTGAAACTATAACAGAGACCGAATGAAACTCCTTTTGTTCATTTCCTCAAATTTCTTCATATTGAGAACAATACTATTAGTTACTTCTGCAGCAGTCTTGTTTTGACCGTAATAGTCCACAAAGTCACCATCGGGATTCACGAGGTAGATGATGATAGTGTGGTCCACCTGATCAAAAAAAAAAATGAAAAAGACTGATAAATACTCTTGAAAAAGAAGAATACAGTACTATATTTTATGAATGGTAAAATAGCAACATTTTGCCTTTATTTTTCTCTGTACAGTAATTCAAAAGTTCAACAACATTGTCAGTTTGATAGCTGTTGGACCATTTTTTCGTGGGAGATGGAGCTATTAGGACTGAACACTCCTTATGAAAAAGGACTTTTACTGTATGTTTAGTGCCAGTCTTAATTTGTAAGTGGTTTGTCAATGTTCAGAATGTAGATGAAAGAGACAACTTTTTAACCCATAGGCAGCGGTTATCGTCAATTGTCGATTCACGAGGTAATGTGGATATTGTCACATGACGATTTAAACAATTTTTGTCCTGGTTTTACATGTATGATGCAAATATGGATATAACAGCTTTCTATGGATGTAAATAAAGAAAAACAAGTGATAAAACAATAAGTGAAACATCGGAGGATAAAACAGAAGCGTCAGTAAAGTCAAGCACCAAACGTTGACAAGTGCAAGATAAAGCCTAGCAGTGAAATGATAAATATTTACTTATTTTCGTGTTCTTACATTTTGCATACAAATTAATAATTCTATAATGAAAAATGATTTTTTGGGATTATGTTATTTTTTGTGCATTGTATGACCATTTCTCCATAGCCACTGTCTAATGGAATGAAATGGAATTATCAGGGTAAAGCGCCAAGCCCATTTCAACTATACTGTATAGCACTTGGAATGGCCGTTTTCTCCTGATAATTACCTTACCTTTCCAATACTCATAACTGAACAGTGCATTTTTGTAATCCACAAAATGATAGGAAAAAATATATTTGCAATTTATATGAGCTTTTGATTGATTAAAAGTTAAATTTAAGACACTTCACTGTCTAAATCCTTATCCTGATCCCTTCCAAGTGCTATATAGTGGTAATGGCTTGGCACTTTCTCCTGATAGTTCCCCCCCCCTAGTTCACTGCATATGAAATAGATATACAGTATACTCACGATATAATCATCATCATCATCCCTGGGCCCCGCACTGAAATACACTCTGTAGGCATGACAGGCCTCACCAATCTTCTCATCCGGCCCTGTCAGACCTAACATCTTGGGATGAAACTCGCTCAAGTACTCTTTGATGGCCTTCTGGCTATCTCGATGTGGATCCACCGTGATGAACAGTGGCTGAATGTTTCCTACTTGTTCCATTTGATCTATAAAAAGAATATAAGTACTGTAATGATTTTTCATTAAGAGAATATTACACCACACAAAATTGTGCTGACAAAAAGATGTACAAGAGACACATTTTTTAATAATTCTAAAATAGCACCGAGGGTAATTATAGGCAGATGAGGTAGCTCCCTTCAGCCACTATCACTGGCACATTAGGGTAGGGTAGGTTAAGCACATTAGGGTAGGGCAGGGTAGGGTAAGTAAGAGACATTCTGGCCACACAAAGCTCCTATTAACATTTTGATCCACTAGGAGAAATAGCCTTGCCCCCTGCCTATGGCAGGGAACACATGAGGATCAAAGATCAACACATAACTGAGGTTAACCACTCTTGAAAACAAGAAGTCACAATACTTTTCCGCCCCAGCAGTTACCAAAACTACTGAACACTTAAAAAATCTAACTTTGCATCAATAAGCCTCCCTCCACTACCACCAGGTATGGCCTAGAGCAGCTTGGGCCTAGAGAAAGGCAGCTACCTTGCTCTTATCCCCAAGGATAACCTACTGACATAAGGACGAGGAGAAGACTGAGTATGGGAATGAGCAACTAATAAGGTACTGCGGAGAAATGTCTTAATCCTGCTGGGACAATAGTGACACCGAGTATCTATCTATACCCTCCTTCCTCCCTCACTCGTTCCCTTCCTCTCTTTCACTTACCCCTACCTCTCTCTCTCACTCCCCTTCTCTCACTCATCCCCTTTCTCTTTCACTTACCCCTACCTCTCTCTCTCTCACCCCCCTTCTCCTCTCACTCATCCCCTTTCTCTCTTTCACTTACCCCTACCTCTCTCATTCACCCACTGAATTCATGTCTGTCTAACACTCTCTTGATTCACTCACTTGGCTCTTAACATGTTATTACTGTATATTGCACTATGAAGAGAAGGCTAAGGGAAGTTACCAAGAGGTCCTTGCTCCAAAACAGAGTAATGAAACCCCAGAGAGTGATGAAAGCCCTCTTTCCAAGTGACACCTCAGTAGCTCCTCATTCCGGCACTTTAATGTCGGTCCAACCCAAGTGCGTTTGGTTGGACTGGGACTGAAGTGCAGGTGGCTACCTCCTTCGACTCAATTGTCCAGTAGCACTGTCATTTGGTGGCAGTTGGTTTGTGGGTATGCCTGTAGTACTTCAAAATGATTCTCAGCAATTTCAGAGTTGTCAAGGATCATCTGAAGGAAGTTTGAGTGTTTTAAAGAGTTAGTGTGTGGTATAGAAGACAATTTCTCTTGGTGGTGGCTTGAGGTATGCCCTCCATTGAGCTCCTCGATGAATTAATATACTCCTAGGATAGATTTAGTGCCATGGAGAAAGGAAGCTACAGAGCTGCTGCTCAAAATGGGACACTGCAATACAAAATACTATATATACATGTGAATATGTGCATGAAATAACATGTAATTAAATAAATAAATATATATTATTTAATGTACTAGATAGACAGCATTTAGCTGAATTTACCTGAGGGCAACCATGTCCCTAGTAGCCTTAATGGAGATAGGAAGCCAGTGGCTTTTCAAAAGTTCCCCCCCTAATTCCCCAGTCTTCCTTTATGATTTTATCAAGCTGAATTTTTAAAGGTAGTAATGTCTCTGCATTTTTGGCTTTGGCGGGTAGGCAGTTTCATCTCCTGTTTTCTGTTCTACATTGTGGATGATTAAGCTGTATGTGTTACATCTAACCTTTTAAAGAAATGGGCTGGGTCAATATCCTCCAAATTGCTTGGCATTTCAAGTTTTGACGATATCAGTCCTGTCATGTCAGGTTTTCATCATTGTTAGTTCTGTGACCCTCAACAATCTTCATATGAGAGTCGACTTAATTCTGGAATGATTTTTTGCCTGACGCTGGACGTTCTCTAAAGCAGATATGTCCTGAATGAGGTCTTCATACTTGGTTACAATAGTCCAAATGGAGGTGCACCAGAGATTAGCACAGTTGAATAACTTTTCTTTTTCTTAAAGTCAAAGGTGCTTTGACTATTCCTAGGGTTTGATTAGCTTTTTTTTTCTTTTACTGAAACTCCCACTTGTGAAACTTTCAATGACTGGCAGATTCTGACTCAAAGGTCCTTTTCTACGTCAATCTGCTGCAAGGTAGTGTTGTTGATTTGGTCATTATCATGTGCATTGTTATGTCCCATAATGCAAGGTCTTACATTTTTTCAACATTTAAAAAACATTTTTTTGCCTGTCTTCCGATCATTTGTAGAGGACATGTAGATCTTTTTTTTGTAAGATTTCAATATCATTTTTGCTTCTAACTTTACCATAGATCTTGATGTCATGCAAATTTTATGATGTGGTTTGTAATACAGTACAGTATTCTCATTTATGTTATTGACAAAAAGGGTCAGCCTCAAGATGGAACCTTGTAATACTGTACTCCACTCTCCACATTTTTCCCGTCGTATACATTTCCATTTAAGACGACCCTTAACCATCGTTTTATCCATTCTAGTATTCTACAATTTATTTCATATGCTTGTAATTTCTTTGCTAGTCTTTTTTGTATTACCTTATCATAAGCTTTTGATAAGTCCATGTATAATACATCTACTGCAAGTCTTTTGTTTGACTAACTGGTTACCATCTATCTTGAGGTTATCTTGAGAAGATTTCAGAGCTTAGCGTCCCCGCAGCCCGGTCCTTGACCAGGCCTCCTTTTGTTACATGCCCCCAGGAAGCAGCCCATAGCAGCTAACTCCCAGGTACCTATTTACTACTAAGTGATCAGGAGCATCAGGGTGAAAGAAACTCTGCCCATTTGTTTCCGCTTCCATTGGGGATCAAACCTGGAACCTTAGGACTACGAATCCTGAGCGCTGTCTACTCAGCTGTCAGGCCCCATTTCCAAAAATGTGAGAAGGCTTTTAAGACAGGATTTACTTTTAACAAAACCATGTTGCACTGACTTTACTAGATTGTTCAATTTGAGAAGGTGAATGATTCTCTCCCTTAGGATTCTAGCCAAGAGCTTACAGATATTTTGACCATCAACGATATATCATAATTTTATAATACTGCTTTCTGCAATTTACCAGAAATGCTGTTTTGATGTAGCACAATTGTCAATCTCAGTGCTAAAAACCACTGGTACAGTTCAGTCTTCACATCTCACACCTACATAATGTTTACACATAACCTGTAGTGGCATGACTATGTCCAAGGATCCAACAGACGAAAGATGTTTACCTTAGGAAGCCCAATCAATCTGACATAGCAGATGAAAAATATAGAATATCAATCAATAACTATCCTTAATCACAGTATTACTAAAATAAAACATTATTACTGCAGTGATATATCATACCTACAGCATCCACTACAGCGGCCATCTTCTCAAGCTCATCAGGACAGACATCGGGACAATGTGTGAATCCAAAGTAGATTAGAAGCCACTGGCCTAGGAAATCGTCACTCTTTCGTGGAACACCATTATGATCAATTAAATCAAATTTCCCACCAATATTAGCTTTTCCTAACTGTCTCTTCCTCTCCTTGGCCATAGCTGAAAGAAAAAAGTAAAATAGAAATTATCTTTAGCCATATTTATCAATAAATGTAATGTAGACTATATTCAGGGATTTCTTTATACAATACATATTAAAGTGATCCATCTCCTTGGAGTAAAATATGAAATGTTTAAACCTTTTTTGTCCTTGAGGTTCCATATGTTCCACAATACAATAGCAAAACACAAATATTTGAGCAAATCAAAACATGTGTAGAGGTCTTGGTAAAGCAAATATTTCTCAAAACATACAATTTTTGGCCCTTATTGTATACTACTCTTTTTGAGATAGCTCTCTTGAAATTCCCATACAGAGGCCTTTGTACAGCTTCACTGCAGTCTGTGGACCAGTTAGGAACATGTCTGACTCATGAAAGCTTAGTAAAATGACTAACAATAATTATAATAATTTATATCACACTATCCTATGATCATCTTAGTCAATTAGGGAAGAGCATATTGTTGGATCTTACTTGGCCTTTACCACCTCAGCCTTCACCACTAAGGGAATGGGGAAAAGTTATTTCCCTTTTCACTTTTTGAAAAACAGCATTTATCATATGAAAATTAATAAGACCAGCATTGAATATAATGAAACACCATTTTCTGGGCGAGCCCCAGAGGCTCCCTGAAGCTATTCGAACTGATATGTGCTATACAGTATTAGTTTGGGATTATCAGTCACATAAGTTCTTATGCCTACCAAGAACCACGAGCCACAACCTGGTCCCTTCAGAGAGGCGCAGGGAGCAATGGCCTATGAGAACTTTATATTTAAAGTATGTACAATGTCATAATTACCATCGACTGGGGAAAGGACCCAGAAAGGTAGGAGAATCAAAACAGACCACTGCTGGGGGGAGGGGGAGCTAACAGCACATCACTTCAGTTCTTGAATGATGAAAAAATGCAGACCGGAGGGAGGGAGGGTGTCAAGGAATATCCGGGGCTCACCCAGAAAATGGCATTTCATTACTGTACATTCAATGCTGGTTCTCTGTGGTGAGCCCTGTCGGCTCCCAGAAACTAACTAATGAAAGATAAGTAAAAGGAGGGATTTACCTGGGAGGCGGAAGCACTGCAGGTCTCAAGACAAGGAAGAGACAGACTGCTGTGACAGTCGCCCAAAGCCACACATGGTGGGGAAGGAATTGGAACGTTTAATAGATATCTCGCGGCCAGGGCCCTGTTCGACCTCCAAAACCCCCGGGCGTGTTTTGGAGGTCGAACCTCCAAACCTCTACCCAAGACATGTTGCCAAAAAGCGCTGCAAGAGCAGCATACAGTACTTCCGAACGTCATGGGCATGAGGTAGATACACAAACCCTGAAACAGGACACTACGGAAACTGGATCCACCTACAGAACATCCACTGTCACAGAATGTCCACCGTCACAGAATGTCCACCGTCATAGAACGTCCATTATCACAGAACCAGTGACCCACAGGAAGTAGCATAGAGTCGCCACTGGACACAACATGTGACAACCCCGGTCTAACCAACATTGGTTGCGTTGGTTGCAACATTGGTTCGTTGGTTGCATCCACAACCAACAAACCCCTCTGCAAGCCCGCCATCTCATTCTTCCCCAGAAAAGTAGGAAAAGGCTGCAAACAAACAAAACGACCACCTGGACTAAACAAACAGAAACCCGGCATCGGAAGAGAGCATGAAGCTCCCCAACTAGACCCCTTTTCCCATCAGTCATGGATGATGTCACTTGGAGCCCTGACGAAGTATGGGTCATCAAGAAACCTATCAATGAGCTTATAACCTTGTGACTTTCTTCCAGGGGTAAATTTCAATCAAAATTTTTTCTCATCATTTGGAGAAGGAAAAAAATAAAAACAGCGTTGAATGTAATGAAACGCCATTTTCTGGGTGAGACCCGGAGGATCCCTGGAACTATCCAGACTGATATGTATATCATTAGACTTTGGCATCAGTCAATGATTTACCTGTGAGGCGGCAGCATTGCAGGTCTCAAGACAAAGAAGAGAATGACTGCTGCAAGAAGCGCCCAATGTCACACATGGCTGGAAAGGAACCAGAACGTTCAATAGATACCTCGTGGCCAGGACGCGGGGCCTAGGGATCCGCGTCCCCAGGCCTACTGGGGACCACGAGCCAGACCCCTCAGAGGCACGAGGAGCAATGGGCGGTAGAAATGCAAATGGGATTTGGAGCATTTTATGTCTGCCATCGACCGGGCCAGGCACCCAGAAAGGTAAGCTCCTCAAAACAAACCCCTATTCTGGTTAAAACGACTAAAATAAACTAACGAGTCGACAGAACTCCCCAAATGAAAACGAGCAAACAAGCATGACGTTACACCAGCTGCGTCACATGTCTGCACAGCTCCCCCCTCTCCAGGAGTGGGAGGGGGAGCCCCCAGATCCACTGCGCCAGCACTCCACCCTTCAGTTCGAGGCTGGATGTCAAAATACGCGAAAATTGCAGACAGGGGGGAAGGGGCGTTGCCGGGGAGCCTCCAGGTCTCACCCAGAAAATGGCATTTCATTACATTCAACCTGGTTTTCTGGGGGGAGCCCCTTCAGCTCCCCGGCGCTACATCACCAAAGACAAAAATTAGAGGGACTTACCTGGGAGGCGGTCGGTGCTCTCACCTCAACTCGAAGTCAAGACAACAGGCTACAACCGCCGACCTAAAGCGACACAGGCCTGACTAGGCCCAGGAACATTTACGAGGAAGCGTGCAGCCAAGGCCCTGTTCGACCGCCAAAAACCCTGTGCTATTTTAACCAGAATAGGGGTTTGTTTTGAGGCGCTTACCTTTCTGGGTGCCTGACCCAGTCGATGGCAGACATAGAATGCTCTAAATCCCATGTACATTTCTATAGGCCATTGCTCCTTGTGCCTCTCTGCGGAGGCCAGAGGTTCTGGCTTGTGGTCCCCGGTAGGCCTAGAACTCCATTCACACCGACTGATGCCAAAGTCTAATGATATACATATCAGCCTGGATAGCTCAGGGAAGTTAAGGGGCTCCCCCTAGAAAAAAACAAGCTTCAAAAGACACTTTTGTTACTTTTCTAATAGTGAGCAAAATCTAAAATTCCAGCCCATAGAGTATAAATGTAGAGAAAATTTGTTTAAAAGCTGTTTGAACAGTAGTCTGCCCACATGAAGACCAGCAAGATTTTCCACACAAGTACCATGATGAAGATTTTTTTCTTGCATTCTGAAAGACCTTTGTTATCACAAGAACTGATGCCTTTAGAGATGATGGGCCAATGAATTGATAGATATTTATTTAACAAGAGGAAAACATCTTCCCCAGCACCAGTTTTGCAGGCATGGATCAGATCCTCTCTAAAATGGAGGACCAAAAGGGGGATCAACTTTTCACCTCTACCACAGACTCCCTAGAGCACTGTTTCCTTCCATCCAAGAGGAAGCAAGAGTGGTACGTCATCCTTCCCGATTTCACGTTAATGTTAAAATGGATACGGCAAAACTTCTTTCAGTTGTCATCAGAGTAATTTCGCAATATGCTTACAATAATAATAAAAAAAAAAATTAACGAGTAAGAGTGTTAGAAAGCCTCATTAATTAGGAACAATCATTAATTGGTGAATTTGACTTGAGGGAAAACTAGGTTTACATTTCCCATTGATAATTTAATTGCAATATCTACTCAAACATCTTTCCTAACAGATACATTTAATTTTATGATGTGACAAAAAAATAAAAATACACATGCATGATGACTTTAAATAAATGAAAATAAAGTTACAGGCTGAATTCTTTGGGTATTCCACACAGGAGGAAGAGAGAAAGGGTCAAATGGAAGTGGTGCCAGTGGTGTATGGAGATGAATGGTGGTGGCAGAGGTGTGTAGAAGCAAATGTTTGTAGCAATGGTGGTGTCAGAGGTGTGTAGAGGCTAATAGAGGCTAATGTTTGTGGAAGTGGTGGTGGTGGTGGTGGTAGATGTATGTGAAGGCTATGGGGGAGGGTGAGTAATTGTGTCAGAGGAGGTGAGGAAAGGTGACAAAGATGTGCAAGAGTGAGAGAAAAGAGGAAGGAGTGAGGGAAGACGAAGCAGGAAAAGGGGGTGAGAAGGTGTTAAAACCATATAGGGGAAAAATGCAAGTCAGCATTATTGACAACACTGCACTTAACACTCCAATACAGTACATATACACAATATGATCCTTTAATGAACTAAGGAGTAAGAATGAGAAAGTAGAATATTCAAATGAACACCAAGAATTTGCTACCACACTCATGGTACAGTATTTCTAACCAATAGTAAAATATAACCTTGCTAATCTATAAAACATTTAGATAAGAAACATGAACCAATGAGGGATCCCTGCGTTAGAATGGAATTAAAGTCATACTTGCTAGTACAGTAGAGAATGCTGAATATTCTAATGTTATTCAATTCCTGGTATTGAGGGCATAAAACCTGAACTTAGGTTTATCAAAGTCCCTCTAGGCCAATTACTGACCGTCCCCAGGATCTAACCTACAACAGTTGGTAAACTACCAGGTACCTGTTTACTGTTAGTCGAACATAAGCATCCGGCGAAACTTGCCCAACCGTCTGTGAACAGCAACAGGTTGGGATCTGGGAATCTGGGATCCTCAATCGTGAGCTGAGAACAGAGACCACTGTGCTACAGAACCCAAGTGTATAATAATTACAGTCTTATTTGCTAGTACTGTACATGATAGGGTCTCTTTAGTACAGTTGGCTTCATTCTTGTCTCACAATTGAGGATCCTGGGTTCAATTTCTAGGTGGGACAGAAATGATTGGTCATGCTTCCTTCCACCCAATGCCTCTGTTCACCCAGCAGTCAATAGGTACCCAGGAGTTAGGCAACTGTTGTAGGGTTGCATCCTGGTAAGGGTCAGTGGATCAACCTTGGGAGGACCTTAATACAAGCCTAAAGTACATATTTACACATGCTTACAGACTTCCCATCACAAATAGCAGGAATTAATTTTGTATTAATTATTATGCTAAACGTTCTAAAATATAAAAGGCATATACAATCCAAAATACCAGCTGGTACAAACCTAATTCTTTCTCTGATCTAACATAGAGCATAAAGCCCAAGACACCAGATCCAATAACTCCTGTGACTAAGAGAGACTTCCAGGATATAGGCCCCTTGCGCGGCGGCTTCTCCTTCTTGGGTACTTGACTTTTTGGAGGCAGTGCAGAAAAGAATCTATAATTTTGAACATAGCTTGAAGGCTTTCTACATTTCTGTAAAAAGAAAAAAAAATGGTATTCATAATTTAATATCTACAGGGGTCCGTCTAATTACCACAAGCTTCAGAAAGCTTCCTGGCAATACGTTAGTAATGAATAAATATGATGTTAGGTTAGGCTGACCTAACCTAAACTAACCTAACCTAACCTAACCTAACTTAACCAAACCTAACCAAACCTAACCTAACCGACGCTTGGATTGTCGACTTTATTTGGCGTCACCAGCTCTTTATTTTCGTCTAATTTCTTAATAAAAATATACTTTTTCAGATTAAAATTATGTTTTCTCGTGTTGTACATTCAGCACCAACATTATAATGAGTAAATATATCATATTTATTCATTACTAACATAAGCTTTCTGAAGCTTGTGTAGCTTGTGGTAATTAGACGGACCGATCTACAGTGCTCTTCTAGTGCTGAACCTTTATAAACTGAAAATAAATTACAGTGAACACATTAAAAAAATAAAAATATATACTGGTAGTTTACCAATTGTGTTAAAAATGATAGAACTATTTGTAATATACTGTACAATTAATGAATAATTTTAATATACAGTATTACGAAATGTTATACAGTACTTGAGATTCAAGTCAGGATTCAATGAGCATTTACTCAACCACTTACAAAACATGTACAGTACCGGTCGGCCGAGCGGACAGCACGCTGGACTTGTGATCCTGTGGTCCTGGGGTCGATCCCAGGCGCCGGCGAGAAACAATGGGCAGAGTTTCTTTCACCCTATACCCCTGTTACCTAGCAGTAAAATAGGTACCTGGGTGTTAGTCAGCTGTCACGGGCTGCTTCCTGGGGGTGAAGGCCTGGTCGAGGACCGGGCCGCAGGGACACTAAAAAGCCCCGAAATCATCTCAAGATACTCAAGATAATCGAGTACCTCTTTTAATAATCATGGAGGCTTTGTTTACATTTATGAAACAGTTTACAAATATCGAAACTTCACAACCCAAGGATATCATTTTATAAACAACCTCGTAGTGCTTTGGAGCTCATAAACTGTTTAATACAGTAAATGTAAACAAAGCCGCCATGACTGAGGAAAGATGTACAAGTTTGCAGCTGTAACGTCACAATAATGTGGCTGAAAAATGTTGACCAAACCACACACTACAAATAGAAGAGACGACGATGTTTCGATCTGTTATGGACCATTATCAAGTCGATTATCACAATCAGCTTGATAATGATCCAGGACGGACCGAAACGTCGTCATCGTCTCTTCTATTTCTGGTGTGTGGTTTCGTCAACACGTACAGGTTTTGTAAGCAATTGTATAAATGTTTAACAAGTCCTGACCCTGGTCTTCATTATACATTTGAAGGTGATCTATTTCATCTTTGCTACACCATCAGAAAAAATAATTTCCTAAAATGTTCAACTAATTTTTATTCGTGAAAAGTATTAACTTTTGTGCCTAGATAGGTCATCAAATGGTAAACAACCTAAAATAAGCTATTTTGTGAATAAAAGTTAAGATTGTCAAAGATTTAACAAATTCAGCATTATATGAATGGTCCACTCTAACACCTTTTAGGATTCCTGTCAAAAAAGCATGTTTTACCCAAATAATGTGATTTCTTTGTGCAATAATAACAACATTAATAATTCATTTTGTCAGGGTACAGGCAGCCAATTTGTATACATGTATACATTTATATACAATTTATCTTCCAGTACTGACATTAAGGACTATCTTACAGGTAACTATCCACAGTCTCTGTACCTAAAGCCTATTAACTCCACTGACGTCAATGAGATAATCCTTTCCCTTAAAACCAAGTCTGGTGCCCTTGAGGAGATACCAACTTTAATTTACAAAAAAGCCTCCAGATCTTTAGCCCCTGCTATTGCTTTGCTCTTCAACAAGTCACTTGAACTCCAAACCTTTCCAGATATTCTAAAAAAAGCGAGAGTAACGCCTGTCCACAAATGTGGTGACCCCACAGATGTTAACAACTACAGACCTATATCAATCCTGCCAAACTTGTCAAAAATTTTTGAAAAACTTATATACAAGCAGCTTTACTCATATCTAGCCAAACTCAATATACTTAGCCCTTGCCAATATGGCTTCAGACCCAAAAAAAGCACTAACGATGCACTTATTAGTATGCTTAACTCGATTCATACAGCTCTTGATAAAAAGGAGTTCCCTGTTGGGTTATTTGTGGACCTGCGTAAAGCTTTTGATACTGTCAACCACCAAAACCTTCTTCTTAAATTACATCATTATGGAGTCAGAGGACACTCCCTACAATACCTCGAGTCCTACCTTACTGACAGGCTCCAATATGTTTCTGTGAATAATACAATTTCTCCCACCCTACCCATCAACATTGGTGTTCCTCAGGGCAGCATACTTGGCCCTCTCCTCTTTCTCATCTACATTAATGACCTTCCAAATGCCTCCCAACACCTCAAACCAATTCTATTTGCTGACGACACAACCTTCATTTACTCCAGTCCTGACCCTCTTGCTCTAAATGCCACAGTAAATACTGAGCTTAATAAAGTCCATCTTTGGCTAACTGCCAACAAACTCACCCTTAACATTGACAAAACCTTCTATATTCTGTTTGGCAATAAATCCTCTAGTCTTATAAATCTCAAAATAAACAATACCCAAATTTGTAACAAATTAGATGGCAAATTCCTTGGCATTCTCATTGACCACAAGCTGAATTTCCAGGGACACATTCTAAATATATCAAAAAAAGTTTCAAAAACTGTGGGCAGTCTTTCTAAGATCAGATATTATGTACCACGCCCTGCTCTGGTGACTCTCTATTACTCCCTTATCTATCCTTATCTCAACTATGGTATTTGTGCTTGGGGTTCTACTACCCAAAATCACTTACGTCCTCTAATTACCCAACACAAAGCCGCTATCAGAACAATATCCAACTCTGGCCCCAGACATCACTCGGTACCCCTACTCAAATCTCTTAATATGTTAGATATTAAGTCACTGCACATTCTCTCATGTGTATTATACATATATAAAACGCTAAACTATAATGCCAATCCTGATCTTAAAAGCTTCATAGAAGGTTGTAACAGAACCCATGAGCACCACACCAGAAATAAATACAGTTTTGATATTCCTAGAGTACGTCTTAATCAAACTAGAAATGCTCTGCAAATCAAGGGGCCCAGAATGTGGAATGACCTTCCCAACCATGTTAAAGACTGTACCTCTCTCAACCAGTTTAAGATAAAAACTAAACACTACCTAATAAATTCCCTGTAATCTACCTCACTCCTCTATTGTCAACCCATGTCTGTTATTTTCTTTTTTTTTCTTTTTTTTTAATCAACACTGTTTGTCAACCTATTGTATTTGTGCTGCTTTTTCAGTCATGTTCCCCCTTTTTTTTATCTTTATTTGTATTTGTTCTCAACATCTTTTATTCTTTATGCTCAATTAGTATTAAGTTCTAGATATTAATGTTTTTCTTGCCCGAAACGCATTGCGTAATAGTGGCTTTAGGCATTGTATGTACTAGCTCTATCTATATATCAATCCATTAATGTAACATCACTTGTATGTATATACCTTTCCTGAATAAACATCTGAATCTGAATCTGAATCTGACATACATGTTAGGCTTATATCAAGGTCCCCCAAAGGTCAAACTACTGACCCCTCCCCAGGAAGCAACCCCACAACAGTTGCCTAACTGTCAGACACCTATTTACTGCTAGGTAAACAGGCGCATTAGGTGATAGGAAACCCACCCAACCATTTCTGTGCCACTTCGGTATTACAGTCACCGTGGCGTAGTGGTGAAACTCTCGCTTGGCACTTCGTGAGCGCTTTGGCCTGGGTTCGTATCCAGGCCGGGAAGGATTGACTGGGCACCAATCCTTAACTGTAGCCTCTGTTCACCTAGCAGTGAATGGGTACCTGGTTGTTAAATGATTTGGCGGGTCGTATTCTGGGAGAAAATTAGGATTAAGGACCTGACCGAAATGCTATACATGCTAGTGGCTGTACAAGAATGTAAGAACTCTTGTATATATAAATAAATAAAATAAAATAAAAAATAAAATAAATAAATAAATACATAAATAAAATTTAAAGCCCCACATACATATAATAATAGTTTATTTAGGTAAAAGTACATCAAAAGATAGAACTAGTATATACCATTCCTAAAGCCACTAATACTCACAGCGTTTCGGGCAAGCGTTTCGTTTCATAGATTATATAATAATCCACAAAACAAATTAAAATAAAAAAAGCTACGTAAAAAAATCTTAAACAAAAATAAAACTACTTATAGATTTTAAAAAAATCACCCATATTCAGTATACATAATGAAAAGTTTTTTTTAACTATCAAGGAAAAGTGCCAGGCCATTACGACTATATAGCACAGGGGTTAGGATAAGGATTTGGGATGGGACGGAGGGAAGGAATGGTGCCCAACCACTTGTGAACGGTCGGGGATTGAACACCGACCTGCATGACGCGAGACCGTCGCTCTACCGTCCAGCCCAAGTGGCTGGGTATATAGTAATTAATGAAAGCCACAAATCAGATCAACTTTACCTGCAATAGCGTGCCGGCTCTTCGGTCAAGAACGCTGCTTCGATTTGCAACGCAGCTTAAATAAGGTAAAAACCCTGTCACCCTGGACATGATCCCCGACATGACGTTGTTTCTGAGGGGATTTATAGAGCTGATAGAGCCCAAGGCCCCAGCCCTCCACTCCCCCTAGTATCACACTTCTGGAGTATGATTTATAGAGCTGCTAGAGCCACAGCCCCCAACTCCCCCTAGTATCACACTTCTAGAGTTTGATTTATAGAGCTGCTAGAGCCCAAGGCACACCAGCATCACGTTATGTTGTGATTTAAAGAGCCACAGTAGAGCCCAAGATCCACCAGAATCACGTTGATTTTGAAGAGCAATTTAAAAGAGCTGCTAGAGCCACCACTGTCACACTGTTCCTGGAGTGTGATTTATAGAGCCAGTAGAGCCCAAGATCCACCGGAATCACGTTGTTTCTGGAGTAGTATGATTTATAGAGCTAATAGAGCCCCAGACCCACCGGCATCACACCGCTTCTGACGAACACTAACTCTCCTTATTATATATTATTGGTCAATATTTAACAACCCAAATATTAAAAAAAAAACACTTTAAATCGTCTGCTTGTCACATATATATTTTTGATGACTGAAGTACAGGATTATATGTGCATGGATTTTCTATAAACTATGTATTCACGCCGGTGTAAACATCTGTACTGATAGGTAAGTGCTCATAGGTAGATACATCACCTGGCGATGGACACAAACGCGATCGACGCACAAAAGCAGTGTGATGCTATGGTAGGTATTTATTAACTCGCATTATATTGATTATATGATTATATTATAGTTATAGATGTATATAACAATATGTATTATAAATGTACACTTAATATATAATATTAAGTAGAAAAAAGACGTCAGGAGGTACATGCATTTATTTTGGTCGTTCAATATATTTGTTCGCTAGATAGCGTTCGCAGCCGCCTTCAAATACTAGAATTAATCAAGCATTATATGTTATATAGTGCTATTAATGAATTAAAAATTATGAGTAAACGTTAATTTTCTCACACATACATTAACATAACCAATAAAACTGAAAATGGGGGACTCGTGACCGTATATATATATTTAATAAGAGGCTAACACCTCACTATGGCAATTACGTCTCATTATTTCATTCATAGATGATGTCCACTGCGACTTTGGCCTATTTGAATGCCCATACGTGTCTCTATTACGATAAAGTTATTTTTACCTGATTTAACCGAGAGCCTCTAACCCTAATGGCCTCGACGTGGACATGAAGTCGGCGGCTTGTCAAAGGTCCCCCATATTTGCCTTGATGATCGTTTTCAGGTATATTTTGAAATTCGGCACAGTTAATTTTGCATGTGCTGTTGTTATAAACATCTTCTGCATGTCCTATTTTGATAGACCTATTAATCTATAGAACCCATTTCCATAAACTTACCTGCATGTTCTGTTTTGATAAACCTATATTCTGCATAACCTATTTTCATACATTTATCCTCAACGTAAGAAGACACAAGAAAATGTGTAGAAAGCCTATTATTGCCCATACGTGACAGCTCCTATATATGGAATCCGAATTGACCCAATTACAACAACAGGATAGAGCCGGTTGAGCACGTGTCATTTATTGAAGATATAACATATATAACTATATACGCCCTACGTCATGTATAAGTGAGGTTATATAGGCACAATCCCATCATAATTTGATTTATATTTCTTTATAATCAAATATACATACACTTTTGTTTTTAAAACATTTATAAAAATGATATATGTGTATTAGTGGTTTTAGGTTATGATGTACTAGCTCTATCTATAAATCCAACATTATGTTTGTAATTCCTATTTTATGTATGTACTTAACCTGAATAACAATTTGAATTTGAATTTGAATTGAATATAATCAGTGAAGGCAGGGAGGTTCAGTCTTGGTGGAGACGCCGAGAGGGAAGGACGCTCGCAGTTTTCCCCTCTCCTCTCACCCACCTTCAGCCACGAGGTGGGGGGATTACAACAGTATACAACATACTGTTGTATGTTGCATGCAACATGGCAGAGGGGAGATTACTCACGTTTTCCACGCCTCCATCCTACTCCTTCGACTCGACTTACAAGCTTTGGAAGACTGACGCCATGAGTAATTATACCCATACTTTGCATTTCTTTAAATTCTTTTACCAAAATGCATAGGATTTTGTACAAAAACCTTTTGTTTATATAGGATTTTTGTACAAAAACTTTGTTTATATATGATTTTGTACAAAAACCTTTTGTTAAATAGGGTTTTATACAAAAAAACTTGTTTATAGAGGATTTTGTATAAAAAAACTTGTTTATATAGGATTTTGAATAAAAACCTTGTTTATATAGGATTTTGTATAAAAAACCTTGTTTACATACGATTTTGTATAAAAACCTTGTTTATATAGGATTTTGTACAAAAACCTTTTGTTTTTATTTTATATAGTTGGTAACTGCAATATAATTCACATGTATATGGTTATAATTAAGTTGGCACATAGATTGGATTTAATGCACCTGGTGCTCCGATTTCCTTTCTTTGTTAGTATCCTAGTTGACACAATATAGATATTGGTAGACTGGTTTTATCTACCTTATAAGGGCCCTCAATAATGCTTCATGTGAGATCTAGATTGAGGGAATGCACAATATACAAAGAGCCTTACAAAACCTTACAAAGAGATCTACATAAACTTCACAAATGGTCAGACAACGGGCAAATGCTTTTTAATATCGACATATGCAAGCCCTTGCATGTGGGGCATAGCAACCCAGTGGGATTTCTTCTCATTAGGGGTTGTGTATGCTGCAATGGTGGTGTGTCCACTCACAGGATGAGTGGTGCTGTCCAATAAACTCGCCTTTCGGGACAAAAATTAAATAACATTACATTACAGCAGATTGATGAAGAAAAGGACCTTGGAATCAAAATCCAATATTCAGGAAAAGTTGCACAGATGGCAAGGAGCAGCAGTCAAAAAAACTAACCAAACCCTTGGAATAATCAGGCAAACCTTTGAATTTGAGGAAAAGAAGGTAGTGATTCAATTGGACTCTGGTGTGCCCCCCCCCCCATTTGGATTACTGTATGCAAACATGAAGACCTCATCTTCAGAAGGATATAGCTGCTCTGGAGAAAGTGAAACAACACTGCAAATCAGACATGACAGGGCGGATCTCATTGAAACTTTTAAAATACTGATCAGTTTGGAAGATATTGTTCCAGGCAATTTTCTTTACCTGATTTACCTGGTTTCTTCAAAAGGTCAGATGTAACACAAACAAGGAGCAACAGTTTCCAGCTCAACAAGCAACAATGTAGGACTGAAAGTAGGAGATTCTTTTTCACCCACTGGGTTGTACACCCATGGAACTGCCTACCTGCTGAAACCATAAATACCAAAACTCTGTTAAATTTTAAACTCTAATGAGTAAAGATCATCAGGGCAAATGGGAGGACTTTTGACAAGCTGCCAGTCCCTGTCCTTGTCCAGGCCACAAGTGTTAGTGGTTCTCAGATAAATTCAGGTACCTGTAATACCATCTTGGATTAGGGCATTATTAGTATAAATGGGGTGAACTTCGCTAAATGGGGTAAAATCTGGATGGAAATCTCAAATGGGGTAAAATCTAGATATAAGTAATTTCACTGAATTTACTTGAGGGCCACTAGTGGCCTTGATGAGGACAGGAAGCTGGCAGCTTAATTGTCAAAGGTCCCCCCCATTTGCCTTTATCTTTTCCAGTTGGATTTTAAAATTTAACAGAGCTGTTCCATGGGTTTATAAACCTATTATTCTGTAGAACCCATTTCCATAAACTTACCCATTTTTCACCCTGAAGGTGAAAAATCATCTGAACTACTTGATAAACTCTTATGTAGCCCACTTTACCTTCCTATATGTCAACCTCTGTTTTGCTGTTATTGAACATTAATTACTGAACTTGTACTACTGCTGTTATCTGCCATATACAAATTCTATCTTACAGGTAACTATCCACAGTCTCTGTACCTAAAGCCTATTAATTCCACTGACGTCAATGAGATAATCCTTTCCCTTAAAACCAAGTCTAGTGCCCTTGAGGAGATACCAACTTTAATATACAAAAAAGCCTCCAGATCTTTAGCCCCTGCTATTGCTTTGCTCTTCAACAAGTCACTTGAACTCCAAACCTTTCCAGATATTCTAAAAAAAGCGAGAGTAACGCCTGTCCACAAATGTGGTGATCCCACAGATGTTAACAACTACAGACCTATATCAATCCTGCCAAACTTGTCAAAAATTTTTGAAAAACTTATATACAAGCAGCTTTACTCATATCTAGCCAAACTCAATATACTTAGCCCTTGCCAATATGGCTTCAGACCCAAAAAAAGCACTAACGATGCACTCATTAGTATGCTTAACTCGATTCATACAGCCCTTGATAAAAAGGAGCTCCCTGTTGGGTTATTTGTGGACCTGCGTAAAGCTTTTGATACTGTCAACCACCATAACCTTCTTCTTAAATTACATCATTATGGAGTCAGAGGGCACTCCCTACAATACCTCGAGTCCTACCTTACTGACAGGCTCCAATATGTTTCTGTGAATAATACAATTTCTCCCACCCTACCCATCAACATTGGTGTTCCTCAGGGCAGCATACTTGGCCCTCTCCTCTTTCTCATCTACATTAATGACCTTCCAAATGCCTCCCAACACCTCAAACCAATTCTATTTGCTGACGACACAACCTTCATTTACTCCAGTCCTGACCCTCTTGCTCTAAATGCCACAGTAAATACTGAGCTAAATAAAGTCCATCATTGGCTAACTGCCAACAAACTCACCCTTAACATTGACAAAACCTTCTATATTCTGTTTGGCAATAAATCCTCTAGTCTTATAAATCTCAAAATAAACAATACCCAAATTTGTAACAAATTAGATGGCAAATTCCTTGGCATTCTCATTGACAACAAGCTGAATTTCCAGGGACACATTCTAAATATATCAAAAAAAGTTTCAAAAACTGTGGGCATTCTTTCTAAGATCAGATATTATGTACCACGCCCTGCTCTGGTGACTCTCTATTACTCCCTTATCTATCCTTATCTCAACTATGGTATTTGTGCTTGGGGTTCTACTACCCAAAATCACTTACGTCCTCTAATTACCCAACACAAAGCCGCTATTAGAACAATATCCAACTCTGGCCCCAGACATCACTCGGTACCCCTACTCAAATCTCTTAATATGTTAGATATTAAGTCACTGCACATTCTCTCATGTGTATTATACATATATAAAACGCTAAACTATAATGCCAATCCTGATCTTAAAAGCTTCATAGAAGGTTGTAACAGAACCCATGAGCACCACACCAGAAATAAATACAGTTTTGATATTCCTAGAGTACGTCTTAATCAAACTAGAAATGCTCTGCAAATCAAGGGGCCCAGAATGTGGAATGACCTTCCCAACCATGTTAAAGACTGTACCTCTCTCAACCAGTTTAAGATAAAAACTAAACACTACCTAATAAATTCCCTGTAATCTACCTCACTCCTCTATTGTCAACCCATGTCTGTTATTTTCTTTTTTTTTTCTTTTTTGTAATCAACACTGTTTGTCAACCTATTGTATTTGTGCTGCTTTTTCAGTCATGTTCCCCCTTTTTTTTATCTTTATTTGTATTTGTTCTCAACATCTTTTATTCTTTATGCTCAATTAGTATTAAGTTCTAGATATTAATGTTTTTCTTGCCCGAAACGCATTGCGTAATAGTGGCTTTAGGCATTGTATGTACTAGCTCTATCTATATATCAATCCATTAATGTAACATCACTTGTATGTATATACCTTACCTGAATAAACATCTGAATCTGAATCTGAATCTGAATTGAATG
>NC_091187.1:12788462-12843462 GCF_040958095.1 Procambarus clarkii
TGTTGCCTACAAGTTGGGTATTAGGTGCATAATAAATGAACAAAAACTCAAATTAACTCTTTACACTATTCATTTTTGCAGGTTCATGTTAGGTCATACTGAGAATCTTCTGGCTCGCTTGTCATCAATGACTGCCGAGGGCCACAAGAGGAATCGCATGTTGAGGTTGCTGGAGAAGCGAATGAAGGAACAGTCACCCCTTTGGGTTATTACCTGTGTCATGCTCGCCTCTAAACTAGTCACTCACAAAGGGGTAACGACAAGGAATATTCACACCAAGAGCTGTACCTAATCTCTCAATGTATTTATACTGAATTTTCTTTAATACTGGACTGTGTTTAGGACTACGGTGACAGTAACACCCCGAAATGCTATGGGTACTAGTACAGTACAAGAATGTAAGAACTCTTGTATATACAGTATAAATAAATAAAAAACAGTTTACTGCTGGTGGTCAGTAAGCTGTTGTAGTTGGTGGCTATAATAACTCTCCTGGGGTTGAAAAGTCTTAAGTCTTACAGGGCACAATTCTTACAGTTCTGAGTCACCACTGTGATAATTTTTTTTAATATAAAAAATTAATTGTATAACTTTCTTCTTTGCAAGTAAGCGTTATAAATATTTGAAGGTCCTGGTAGTACTGTACTGTCAGGTTCGTTCTCGACTCACAATGGAGAATTTCGGGCTTGAATTCTGGGCAGGACAGAAATGCTTGCGGTGCGTTTCCTATCACTTAATGTAAATAGGTACCCGGGAGTTAGTCAGCTTGTTGTGGGGTTGCATATTGGGGAAACATCTCAATATAAGCCTAACATGTACTCTATATATAAATTGGCTGCTTGCCAATTCTTTGCTTGCTTTCATGGTTGAATTATTATTTTATTATACTGTATGTAAAAGTAAAAAAAAATTGTTTCAAAACTTTCTGTTTTGGGGATATACATTTCTTTTATATACAGAATTTCAAATTAATAAAATTCTTATGTTGATATTAATTGTTTCAAGAAACTTGGACAAAGATATATTCCTTAATTTTACTCTTTCTTTTCATTTACAATTCTGGGAATACATAAAATAAATATGGGGAATGAAGACAAATTCTAAAAATGGTCTCAAACTTATTTTTAATAAATATTGTTGGGCATGATAGTACCATAAATATGCCACTGTACAAATATTAGATAATAATGGTCAGACATATGCAAAATCTTAAGTAATTATGAGCTTTATAAGAAAAATAATTTTTCTTAAATTTCTGCATTAAAAAAGTCATATGACCTAATTTGTTTTTTGAGGGACAGGATGCCTGTGTACATATATAGTACTTAATAGCCTTGTATCGAGGTCTTTCATGGTTGAATTACTGACCCTCCCCAGGATGCAACCCCGTAAGTTGCCAAACTCCCGGGTACCTATTGACTGCTAGATGAACATGGGAATTAGGTTAAATAAAATGGCCAACCATTTCTGTCCTGGCTCGGAATCGAACCCGGGATCCCCATTTGTGAGTCAAGGTACAAGCCAACTGTACCTGGATGGGGTTCTGGGAGTCCTTCTACTCCCCAAGCCCAGCCCAGGGCCAAGCTTGACTTTTGAGAGCTAGGTTATCTTCTTGAGGTTATCTTGAGATGATTTCGGGTCTTTAGTGTCCCCGCGGCCCGGTCCTCGACCAGGCCTGCACCCCCAGGAAGCAGCCCGTTACAGCTGACTAACATCCAGGTACTTATTTTACTGCTAGGTAACAGGGGCATAGGGTGAAAAAAACTCTGCTCATTGTTTCTCGCCGGCGCCCAGGATCGAACCTGGGACCACGGGATCACAAGTCGTCGGCCGTGCTGTCCGCTCGGCCGACTGGCTCCTGAACAAGATTCAAGAACAACACTCCAAACTCTTTATTACAAAATGTTTTGACTGGATTATTAGCTTAATAAAGAATATTTAGACAACACTCAAAATCACATTAAAGCTAGATAAGACTAAAGTTTCATTCTGCTCTAAGTGCAACCCCATTCTCCTAAAATGATAGTACGTATGGTAACTATTTGGTCGAACGTGCCAGTATGTACTTTTTAACCCCAAAACAGCTCACATTTTGTACTATTAACTTTATAAGAGTCTGAGAAAGTAAGCTAAAAACAAAGCTTAAACATTTATAGGGCTAGTAATAGCATATGTATTATATTAGCCATAAGATAGCATGTATTTGGCTGCTATTTGGTATACAGTATATGCCCAATTAGTTGCTATAAGTACTGTCATTTTAAGATGATGGACTGCTTAAGTAAATATGCATTGATCCGATGTATCATATGTGGTTATAATAGAGTATATTATCTTTCATATCAGAACCTGTCTGCCATCTCTGCACAAAAGTTCCTCAAACGGATTGAAATGAATGTTCACACCAGCTCCATCATTCGCTCAGAGAGACGCATTTTGGAGCAACTGGACTTTCGGGTATGTTGGTGTCAGTCCATGGGCATATTGGTGTCAGTCTGCAAGTATGCTGGTGTCAGTCCGTGGGTATGCTGGTGTATACCAGCGCATATATTGCTTTTTACATGTAGCAGGGTAATGTTTACAATATGGTAATTGTCTTGTCTCACATATCAGGTCTTCCATTCCATGAATGAGAATAGCATCGGCCAGTCATTTGACCATTGGTGAATTTAATATATATAGGTCACTTTGCAAGGATGCAATATCCTCCTCATATTAAACTTCCAGTAGAGCTTTGTGTCATCCACAAATTTGATGAAGTAGATGCAGATGTTAAAGATGTCAGAGTATTCTTCATCTAGTTAATTTAAGGTTAGGTTAGGTTAGTGGCAGAAAGAGTACAGAGTCATACAATAATGGGTGCAGACATTAAACCCTACCTTGTGTCTACCTTGTGTAGCTTCCGGGGATCAACAGCTTCGTGGCCCGGTCTCCACCAGGCCTCCCTGGTATAGCTACTGCTAAAAGACTCCAATGGTCTTTTAACTATGTAATATACATTTTATGCTGTTTATTAAACATTACACAATTTAAGTAAGGAATTTCTTGGTACTAAATGAAGCAAATGTACAATGTCAAAAGTGATGGCATCCTTACTAGGACGGTGGCTTTTCCTTTGTTCAGGGCTAAGAGCAACTCAAACTACATGAACAGCATGTTGCAATCACCTTTGTTATAAAGTATGAAGTCAAGTTACAGCCCTGCTCCAGTGCCAAGTATCTAAAAACTGCTCCAGTGCTGAATCTAAAACAACAACAACATGAAATCAATTATCCTTTCTTTAATATCATATCCAACATTTAATCTTAAGTATATGTGTGGTGGGAGATTATTAAAGCTAGAGGTAGTGTACTTGCCCAAGCAAGCAAGCATCATATTTGCTTGCGCATTATTAGGGGTGCATTATTACTCCCCAGAGGGGTCTGGGGAGTAATAATGTTTAATAATTCATAGTTGAGGCAATTAATTAATGTTTTCCAGTTTGCATGCTTGAGCTTTGTCTCACACACTCCCACACTGTAGCTAGGGCTCTCTGAAAGAGCTTCAGCATGACTGGCATATGGTTTTCTTTATTTAAGGCCAACTCTTTTTGCCAGCTCATTTCAAAGTACATAGTATAAGAGTCATTGTAATATGCAGTGTTTTTCATATTTGTTTAATTCTGTCTGCCGGATGGCATGGTGCAAGTGAAATTTCCCGAAATGTTGTGCGCAATTTGCGGCCTTACAGAAAAATTGGAATGCTGTACCATGTATGTTCACAATATGATTATCTTCTTATCCTGAGGTTATCTTGAGATGATTTTGGGGCTTAGCGTCCCCGCGGCCTGGTCCTCGACCAGGCCTCCTTTCTGTTACACACACCCAGGAAGCAGCCCGTAGTAGCTGTCTAACTCCTAGGTACCTATTTACTGCTAGGTAACAGGGGCATCGGGGTGAAAGAAACATTTTGCCCATTTGTCTCCACCTCCACCAGGGATCGAACCCAGAATCTCAGGACTATGAATCCGAAGCGCTCTCTACCCAGCTGTCAGGCGCCCGAAAGGTACGGGCGCCTGACAACTTTCGAGCGTAAGGTGGGGGTACCCTTGACAAACTACAGTACTGGCTTCCTTTCCCCATTGAGACCACAAGAGATGGTGGCCTTCAGGTAGTTATAACAGGTATACACTGTATATATTTTGTTATAAATAAATACAGTACTGTATTATTAAAAATTATTGTTCTAATTATTATTATACTACTGTATATATTATGTTTTCTGATTTTGGCCGTTCTTAGCTAGTAGACAAACCAATAATGAGAGAGAGAACAAGTTCCTCAATTTTGGATTAGCCAGAGTTGAAACATTACAACATTGTAGACATTACAGCTCGATACCAAATTGTTTCAACATTTTGGCAATGCATGAGTCTTATTTATGGGTAGTTTTGGTACATGTGATGCACTGGAGCACACTTTCATCATTGTACCACTTTACATGTCAAATACATTTGTCCTGCACAGTGTTACCAGAATAGCTCCATGCTGGCATACCTTGGAGTGGTGATCTCAGTGGTTGGACTCTGGGAAGGAGACGGGACTCACTTCACCGAGACTATCAAGAGCAGAACCATTAAACGAGTGTTGCCAGAAGATCTGTTTGAAATGTCAGTGACCATGCTAGACCTGGTGTACCTCAACTATGAGAAAGTTTATCAGCAACTGTACACATCTCTGACTGAATTGCCAGTTATTCCTGATAAGCACAAGTAAGTTAGGAGGAAGAGAGATTGTGATCAACACATCAAATAAGCTACTGTATATAAAACATTATGACTGATGCCAATTTCTTTGCCTATCTGACTTGTTCTCTTAAACTGCAGCAGCCAATTCACACACTGAATTTCATATCAAATGTCTTAAAATTCTCTCAAAACCTTAACTTGATATGATTTTGTGTTTAACATGTTCACTTGTTTGGCTTAATGACCATCAACCAATAGAAGGTCATTAAGACAGCTTCATATCATACTACTCTATTCCACGAGTTAATCTGCGCTTTCCGGTAACCTCTCTCCTGGCAACTAAGAAAGCTACTTCATCTATCTATTCTTTTAAATCCAGCTTTAGATTAACATTTTTCATCTTTTGTCTCATTTCATTTTTGTTAATGATGCTAAATTCATATTCTTTTGCTAATATCTATTATTTAGCTTTCCTTTTTATGCGATTTTATTCAGTTTAATGTCAGTACAGTACAGTACTGTAATAGTACATTTTTTTTGTAGCAATATGCTTTTCATTTTCCAGACAGGTGGACAAATTTGATTGAAATTTAGTATACTGTTGTACAATTAATTATACTGTGTGACCTTTCAGGGCAGCATTTGCTCATGTATTGGCAGACCGCATACTGTTAGCTGGATCTGTGGTAGCATCTGCAGCATTTGTGCTCGGAGGACAAGCAATATGTGCTGCAGTCATTTCCTCCATCACCACTCATATCCACACGCCGTGTAAAGACATAATAACCATGGTGTCATGTATACTAAACTGTGCAAAATTGCCATCTAATATAAAGTCACTTCTAGTTGATGTTTAAATTTTTTGTCGTGGTAAGTTGGATACAGTATCAAATTGGGTACGAATTTATTTACAGATAATATTTCACTACGGAAATACTCAATAATATACAGGTATACATCTTAGTGGAGCAAGGAAACTATATTTAGGCAAAGGGGATTAGTGGTAGGATAAAGGTTTTAATCACCCTAAAACTAAGGTTGGTTGAATAATGGCCTCATTTCTGCAGAGACTGGTATTCAATTCCTGCTGGTTCTAGCGGCTAGATGTCATTTCTTCACTCTAGACAGGGGGCCGAAACATTATTCCAGCCCACCTGTCCTCATATCCCTTCCAAAGTGCTATTTAGTCATGTTGACGTAATGCTTCATCCTCATAATTACTTTACCTCATATTGGGAAGGTTTACTGGCCATAGATGCTGGATTGCCCCATGAAGAATGTTTTAAAGTCTTCTCGAGACATGATCTGGCATTATTATGCTTATGATTTCTTTGTTATTGTATATTCTTCTCTTCTGGGGATTCGTAAAGAACATTTATACAAAATATGTTAATTTTAATGTTGAATAGTGTCCACACTTAATGTTTTTTGTTACAATTCACTGTTTATTGAGAAAAGAGACTCATATCTTTACAAAATTTAACTGGTCATTTCCTGCATCAGATTTTCCCCCTGGTGATTTCCTCATTCATGTTTCAGTATTCTTTTCATTATACAGTATGCTCATGTATTACGTTATGAGTTATATGGTGACTGATTTACATTTTCTTCATATATTGTTCAAGATATTGATTTATGATTTATGATTTATAAATTTATGATACACACTTATGCCATAAGTTTCCTAGCAATGTAAAATTTATTATAAACTTTCCTAGCAATATAAAGTTTCTAATAACGTTTTCTAATTGTAAAGTTCCTAGCTATTTTAATAATTGTGATTACTATTAAAAATACAGTGTACAGTATACATCATACAGTATATACATATGTTCCCTATAATTTTGCACTTACAGAATAGTTACCAAAGAATTACCTAAATGTCTTCATAAATGCATTTAAAGTTGTCAAAAAATGCATTGGCCAATTAGTCGTCACTTTCACTTCACAGGTGTGGATTTTGGATCATTCATTTTCAGCCCCATTATTGTGACTTCTCTGCATTGTTATACATGTTACATCACAATTGAATATGCTTGAACTTAATGATCAGAGATGTGAACAAGATGAAGTATAGAGTTAGTCTACTCAGCATATGGCACAATAATGATTACAAATGTGCAAACGATAATGATCGAACTAGCAAGGAATTAATAAGGTAAATCTTAAGGCGAGTTAGAATAATTTCCGTTGTGTCGGGGGGTCAGGATGCCTGTACAGGTATTTAGGCTTATTGAGGTCCCCCCCATAGTCTAACTACTAGTGTTGATATTCCCCAAGATGCAACCCACCACAATTGCTTAACTCTCAGGTACCTATTTTACTGCTAGGTGAAAAAGTGCATCAGGTGAAAGGAAATGTGCCTAACTGTTTCTGGCCTACCTTGGGACTGAAGTTGGGTCCCTGGGTTGTAAGCCAAGGACATTGACCACCATGCTGCACAACCCTTAAGTATCATCTAACATTTAGAGGAGACGGGTAGAGAATAAGGTATATTCCTGTACTGTTGTAATGTTTACTTGGCATTTATGGTATTGGAAAAGTGGATGATTAATGGGAGAGAGGAACCATTGTGCATGCTGGCATGTAATAATATAATACAGTACAATACAATTATATCTTGAGAATATTCTTTGTTGATAATTAAGGTTCATGTACCAGTTTCACGTACTACTAGGTGAACAGAGTCATTAGGTGAAAGGAAACATACCCAACCATTTCTGCCCTGCTTGGGAATCAAATCCAGGATCCCCAATTGCGAATCTAGAATGAAGCTAACTTTACAACGAAATCTTCATGAAAATACATTACAACCTCGATTCTGCTAAACTAGGTGAGGCTAACCCCAATTCTTTGCACTGTGGGATTCATTGAAAAAGGATATGCCTCCAGGATGCATTTCATATGCTCTATTGGGTATTTTCTCTTAGCAAAATTTTCATTTCAACCTTTAATATAATAGACAATTACCAAACGAATATGTCTGCAAAAAAGTTAACTACATCTAGCTTATTTCTCAAATCCCCAGCTTCAAAATTAATTTTCAAAAGGAAGCAGGGTTATTGCCAGAACGAAGGTGGAGGTATTCAAGAGGCACTTGGACAGGTTTTTTGCAAGAAGTGCTGGGCCAACCAGGCTGTAGTGGACATGTGGGCCTGTGGGTTGCTCCAAGCAACAGCCTGTTGGATGAAATTATCACAAGTGGAGCCTGACCTCAGGCCGGGCATGGGGGAGTAGAAGAACTCCCAAAACACTCTCCAGGTATGCTCCAGGTATATACCTGATCAAATGAAAACCTTGCCAGCTCAAAATAAAAACAAGTCATAGAATTTGGTTTTAAATATCCTTATTAGCTTTCCCAAGGCTCCATTTATTTTTTGCAATATTGAGTTCATTTACAAATATCATCAGAAATATGACTGAAGCTAAATTAAGAGTGTTACCATTAATACCCCTAATATTTCTCACACTCTATGGGCCGATTTCATCGTGCAAAATGTTAATTTCAACCTGTCGTATGAAAGACAACTACTAAGAGAACCTGTCTGTAAAGAGATTTAACTACTGTACAGTACATCTATCATATTTTCCATGCCCTAGCCTTGCAATCTTATTTTCAAACAAAAATGACATAACCCTATTTGTGAATCAAAACTGGGAAATCTCAAAACTAAAATGATCCATAGAATTTGGTTTAAATGTGCTCAGTGCTGTGGCTACCTACAAAAATTATTAAAAATGTGACTGGAGGCATATTAAGAGTTACCATTTGTCCAATAAAAATTTCCAAAATACCCAACAATAACATTCCACAACATCCCACAAAAACATTCCAAAATGCCCAATAAAAAAATTCCAAAACGACAAAACAAAAATTCCAAACTCCCAACTAGAGAGTCACTGCATCAAGGTTTCATCGTACAATATAAAAAGAAATTTGCGAGCTCAATGCCTGGTTTGAATACCACTGTCATTGTCAATCATATTATACAAAGTTTGTTGACATGAGAAGAAAGAAAAAGTATACTGTATTCATGCCAGTGATGTGAGAAGGTAACTTTTTGTGAATGAAAGAGAATCTACGGGATTAATTTAAATGCTCATAATGTATGACTGACAGAAATCCATCTCTGAGTGCATAAAGAACTTGAAAAAACTTTTGGAGCATTATATACATTCATTTACTCCTTAAGCCAAGATTATACTTACGTATGGTACAGGTTGGATGCTGCACTGTATTCTGCTCTGGGAAACTTTACAAACTGTCCAAACTGGGTCATACTAGTGCAAGGTTGGTAGGGAATGGAAACATTACCTACCAACCAGCACAGAATGTAGACATGAAAGTGCAGTACATAAAGTTGAAATCTTTCCAGGTGTAATTTGGCAACTCAGATACCAGTATGCACCCTGGCTAACTATCTAGGTCATTACTCCACCACCAGGAGGCAGCACTGACACACCAACAATGCCCTCCAACCAAACCTCCTCATATTTCACCTCATTGCTCCTAAATCAACATCAATGGCTGATCCTAGGCTGAAGAAAAAAACATTATCAACCGCAGAGAAGTAACCAAGTGTAGTCATTAGAAAAGTCCTTTTCACATGTACTGAAAGCTTGGTTTTTGAGCATTCTGCTTTGGTTATCCCCCATTGCATGTGATAGCAGAGGCTATAATAACCACAAGTGTAAAGCCCACCTTGGCTGCTGCAGAGTTGGGTGTAAATATAAGCAGCAGAAAGCATAGCTGCTGCACCCCAAGCACTATATCCCCACCAGAAGAGAATAGGGTCATCATGAAAGCGTGCCCAATACCACACACTTGTGGAGGAGCTTTAAGAAGACAAACTTACATGTGGACAACTGCAAATTTTCAAAGAGAAGTGTCAGTATAGGTCATTGCTGAGAATATCTTCAGAGAGGTGAACATCCAGAAGATTTAGGCCTCTTAAAAAAACTGTGGCTGGCCCAGCCAGATCATGCTTATAAGCAGCTGTAAAAGAAGAAACTTATTAGTGACAGCATCAGAATATGAGCTTACCTTGTGTTGCAGTTCCATGGATCAACATCCTCATGGCCCAGTCTCTGACCAGGCCATCTGGTTACTGGTCTGGTCAACCAGACTGTTAGAAGTGGCTGCTCACAGCCTGACTTATGAACCACAGTCTGGTTGATCAGGTTTATTTTGTATACTGTATTGTTTATTTTGTATATTTTCTTTATGTACAGTATATGGTACTGTATTTATATGCCCCTTGAGATGGTTTGAACCATGGCATACACTTGAGGAACACTCATAAGATTCATCCCCCCATAAAGTGGAGCATGTTATTGTTATTGTTGGTCTAGGGGCAGCAACAGCACAGGGCCATATGTATCCCATCACTCTTGTGAGCCGGGAAAAACTCTTAAGCTATTGTCACCAGTCGGCAGAAAAAAATCCACTGCACCTTACAGACAAATACTTGCACTGCATTCCAGGTGCTTAGTGACACACAGCCATCTGGAAGACTGGAGCATGTATCCAGCAGCTTTTGCTGTTCTGGAAGGGTCTAATATTACTTGCAACAGTATACTCCTGACATATCCTAGAGGTAGACACCAGGGTAAACTTCTTGAGGATCTAGGGTAAAACACTCCTAGTAAAACACAATGTACATACAGCAGCCTTTCATTGTCCTGAAGAGCAAAATATTGCTTCTAGCAGCAGAGTTCTAAAATAACAGTGGCAAAAACTGGGGCAGAACCTTCATGGACCTGGGGTAAACGTGCATCTTACCTTGACCGATATGATTCGAAGGGCAAATGTTCCCATAGTCTCCGACCAGGCCTTGAACACTCACATAACAACATGTAGAACAGGCGGCCAGTGAGGTCTGGTGCTTAAGTTGGTTAGTTTGATGTTTTCCACATACATCAGGCCAAGTGAAGACATAGCACAGGACAAAATTAAGCATGAAAAATAAATGAACCAAGACAAAATTTGATAGGTATGTACTCACCAATTCACTTATGTTAATGGAAGTGGCGGGGGGAGGAAAGGTAAGGGTAACTGAATTAACCAAAACACAAGTTACTATTACATCTTTACATCTTCAAGCTAAACATCCAGCTATAAAGAACAATCTCAGTCCTATGATGTGTATGATTTGTGTGCATGGATATAATAAATTCTAGCACTAAGCATTAGGCTACAGAAAGTCTGAAAAAAGGCACCACTAAGAAGTCTCCGTGGTGTAGTGGTAAGAGCAGTCTCTGTGGTGTAGTGGTAAGACACTCGCCTGGCGTTCCACGAGCGCTATGTCATGGGTTCGTATCCTGGCCGGGGAGGATTTACTGGGAGCAATTCCTTAACTGTAGCCTCTGTTTAACGCAACAGTAAAATGTGTACTTGGATGAAAAAACGATTCTTCGCGGCAGGGGATCGTATTCCAGGGACCATAGGATTAAGGACTTGCCCGAAACGCTACGCGTACTAGTGGCTGTACAAGAATGTAACAACTCTTGTATATATCTCCAAAAAAAAAAAAAAAAAAAAAAAAAAAAAAAAAAAAAAAAAAAGTGGCCAAATGCATTAGGAGCCATTTCTTCCGTGCTTGGTACCTTCGTTTAATAATTATCTACTTATAGGAGCCAGACTAAGCTGAATACAAGATAACACTGTAACAAAGGTGAATCAAATAATTTGGTTACACACAAACAACTACGCACCATCCTAAAATGAAACAATAGAACCTTTGTATAAATTCTCATGGAATAACCAGTCAACTGAATCTGCATCTGCATCAATAGCTCACAAGTCAAGCCTGGCCTCGGGCCGGGCTTGGGGAGTAGAAGAACTCCCAGAACCCCATCAAGCAGGTATCAGTAGAAGCGTAGCAGCCGGACAACAGGTATCAAGTGAATGTTGTCTGCGTCTCTCCTTCTGTAGTAGTAGTAGTGTTGCCATCTGGTGGGTCTGTGTAGTTGGCAACTAATTAAACATCAGATGGATAATTGCCAATCCTGGTGATTCAAATTATCTCTCAAAGGGGTTATTGAGTGATAAGGTTCTGTTCTTTTGTCTTATAGAAAAAAATATTACTCAGGTAAGAAAAATCACTTTAGTTGCTACATAGGTACCTGGTACTACAAATGTATATTACTGGAACACTTTTTTTATAGTACAGTACACATTTTTAAAATTACCTGATTTTGAATTTCATAAAAATTATTCCAACTACCTGTATATCACTGCTGAAGGATAAGTAAGATATAAAAATTTGGTCCATTTTATTCTCAAATGGCACTTGTATATCACAAAAGGGAGTACAATAAAAATACTTGAGCTATGCAACCTCCTTCTGCATTTAGTAAATGTTTGTTTTGAAACAATAAAAATATGACCCTATTAAAAATTTCTGGATAAATCACACAATGAAGGTATCCAACTCATGAAGACTTCATGACGAGCTTATTTGGCATAACTACACTTCTTCTACCTGAAACAGTAACTGGCTGCAATACCATCACACTATTGGGCTTAACCTATTACAAACCTTAATAGTATTTGGCACTTTAATTTGTAATTTCAATAAACGATTTATTATCAATTCATTGCTTAGGTAAGTACCCATCAGAGTTGCTTAAGCTATTGCATTACTGTAATTACTTGGTTTATAACCATGTCTGTACAGTTTCAAAATGTGTTCATCTTCCCTTTTAAACTGTGCTGGTTACCTAACTTAGCCACAATAATAAGTGGATAACAGCCTGAATTGTACATCTCCTGAGGTGTCTGGTGCATTTATGGCACGGGCTACATTATGCAGTTGGCTATAAAGTTGCCTCTTGCAACAGAAAGTACATCAGTTCCGGATATAAGTTATAATGCTAGATCCAGGGTCCAGCTTGCTTATCACATTTCTGTACAATAAACAATGTTGTGAATACAGTACAAAAAGTTAAAACATTCTTTTAGAGGAACTCTACTTATAACTGTACATAAGACCACTGGAACAGCCCCGAGGTAATCTTGTGGAATATATGTCGAGGGTCCACAGTTTAACGAACCCAAAATATGTTACATTACAAATGGAAATACTGGGGTGAGTAATGGCTGATCTGTAAGTTAACTTTTGAGTTCATATGTCAGCAAATGTCATACTGGGTCCCAGAAACTCATAAGAACTCACCCCAAGGAGGTTCTGTCAGGACAACACAATACAGGCACTAACTTAACAGCTCTAAGTCATGTACAACTATTTACATAAGGCATTCGTATCCTTTAACGACTTACAGTGGTTTCCTTTAAGCATACAAAATTGAACACAACATTCTCATTCCATACAAGACAATAAAAAACACACACCAATGGACAAAACCTATTGGTCAATGGAATGGCCGCGTCATTAACATGTAACAACATACTTGGCGTCTTCATGTCACTCCAACACTGGCCAACAGTTAACTGGTCTCACTTTAGGAATGTTGAATGAATGACGTCATTATTCTGCATATCACAGTTCAATATCCAACAAATAATTGCAAAACACTGCACTATTACTAACGGCTATGGTTTTTACAGTATTAATTGGATGAAAGAGTATAAAGGATTTTACCAAAATAATTAACAAAAGTGAAGTTGACTTCTTATAACAACTCAGTTCAGACATGAGGCTTCATGGCAACAAGAAAAATGGAGACGCATGTGATGAATACTTAAACTAATGATTATTACACTAGGTGATAATAATGAAAGGATGAGTATGACGTTGCCAGCGAAGGTTGATTGTCATGTTATGCAAGAGGCATTTTAAGGAAATGTTGACACATGGAAAATCACATGAATCTTTTTGACAATTCAACTTACGAGAATATGTAATAGGGAAAAGTTTTTGAGTACAGAAAGCTGGCTAACTGATGAGCGAGAGAAGAAACTGATGGCAAAATAAAATATACAGTATCTCAATATAACTTGATTTTCTTGTTCTAAATATTTCAAGTGGATTTTTGTTACACAGTTATATACAAATTATCTGTAAATTGTAATCTTAATCAGAGGATATAAGCTTTTAAAGCACAGTTTTAAGAAAATGCTTATTAAATTCACATAGCTTTTTAAAATACTAGTGCAGTATGGGACTTAATAAGAGGTAGTACTAAAATTTATTGATGCAAGAAATAAAGAGCTCCATTTCTAGGAATCAACGTACTGTACAGCAATTAGAAAACTTAGCTTAAAATTTGGAAAGGAAAGACATACAGACACATCAAGATGAAATGTCAGATGTGGAGCGAGTATAAGGGACCAACAATGACTGGCAGTGATGGGAAATCAAGAGTAAGACGGAGAGAATAATGCCCTATTAGCACCCATTTATTTAAAGTCAACATATATTTATTACTTAAAAATCAAGATGATATGTACAATGTCAAAGTAGGTTCAAAATTGTCATAAAGTGGCATAAATTTTACTCATTAAAACAATGGCTGTCACAACAATTAAGGAGTTAACCAGTAAGTGGTTCAGGACTTCAATACACCGAGTGACCAGCTTGGTGACTACCACGATGCAAAAGCCATCTCTGTTGAAGGATTAATTTACAATATAAAATTCGAGGAAGTTTTCATTGTTTCATTATCATATTCAATAAAATTTCTGCCTCTCGCCCACCAAATATTTATCACACAAAAAAAAGAGGGGAGCCATTTGAACCTATACGATGAGAATTATAATGCCTCTTTAAATTAACAAGTAAAGTGTGAGAGCACTGGTCATCTCAAGCTTATTATGATTAACCTACACTGAAAGCACCGTAGGAAAATTAAAAAAAATACAATGTCCACGAGACTCAGAAATAGAGAATACGGTCTTGTAAGTTAACATTATTCAATAAACAGGACGAATAATTATGCCCTAATAAGGAACCATTTATTTGATTCAGAAACCGATACTTGCTGTGAAAGTTTAATTATTTACTTAAGTCCAATAAATTTCCAAAATTATGGGAACATTGTTTAATACTTCTTTTTACTAAAAAATTGCCCAGCAGTCAATGGTTTTTGTGACCTTGTCAGCTGTTGTAATATAAATGCCCTTTACGATGGACTTTACTAACGTCATTAGACATTTAGATTTAATTATTGGAAACTTAACTAGAGTTACAGTTTATCAGTTAAAACTGATTTTACACCAAACCAAACCTGCCCACGATAGGCAAAAGGAACGGAGAAGTTAACGGGCAGAAGTGAGACCAATGAGCTTTCCCAGCATCATTTGTCCATGCCACCGCCCTATTTGTAACCTGACAATAGCAAAAAGTTGCACTCCATACTCGTGTGTCTTATTTTGTACTGAGTCCACAGGATCCACATCCTGAAGGCACAAAAGCAACTCATCCACAATAACCTAGTTTCCCTAGATTTCAGCAGGGCTACCTAGGTGGTAAACTGCTGGCATTGGATGTGGTTGTGGGGGGCGTAGAGCATGGGGAGTGAGTGGGGCGAGTAGCACGGACAGCCTCAGGTCATTGGAGAACTGGGACAGTGGCTGTCTTCTCTGTAGGTGAAGTGAGTGCAGAGAAATCAAACGTTGTGGTAGGAAGTAGTGGTGAGACTACTGGTGGGTGCAGGTGAGAGTATTGGGGCAGGGCAGGAAAGGTGAAATGATGGTGATTCCGTGGTGACCCATAGTGTGGGCTCAAACTTGCTAGGGGGCTCAAACTAGACCACAAATGTAATGGTAGGTATGGAGATTTTGTGCCAACACCACTGTATGGGGGTGATGGTAGATTTACTAATGGTGTATTTAGGCTAGATGCTGAAAATTGACGTGGAGACAAGACTGGTGGAGACCCAGTTATAGCCTCAATTGATAGGGGTGATGGCTTAGGTTTTGGTCCTGAGCGTCCCTTGCCTAGTCCAGCATTGGTCCCAGTAACAGAAGTGGCTGCTGACGAAGAAGCAGCAGAACTAAGAGGTGGTTTATGTTCCCGAACTGGAGGTGGTGTAAGAGGTGACAGAGGCGGCGGGGAGGGCAATGGTGACCTCTGACGAAGTGGTGAGCGCACACGTGGTATAGGCGATTGTTGATATGGTGGCACGGGTGAATGCTGGTATGGGGATTGTGAACGCGGAGAACGTGAACGTGGGCGCCGTTGTTCCTCCTCTCTCCTGCGCTCCTCAGCTTCTTCTTCTCGACGACGGCGACTGGCTTCTTCAGTTACAAGATGTAACGGTGCTGAAGGTAAACCATCTGTAGAATCTTCTGAGGGTGGAGAGGGTGAACGCTGACCAAGATCGGGTGGCCATAGTGTAGGTGGTGGCTGTGATGGGGCAGGGGATTCAGGCTCTGGCCTCCGTGCTAAAGCAGATAGATACCCTCCTAAACTTGCAGCAGCCATATGGGAAAATGCTGCAGAATACATATGTGCCAAAGGACCTGTGGAATAGAAAATAATATATTATATAATTGAAAATATACAATTTTAAACATTACAGTACAGAATTTGCATTGGCTTTGTCAAGTTTATTTTACTGAACTATAAAATAAGATCTCAAAATTGTTATACTTTATCCTAGAAATCTGTCCAGTAGTAGTTTGATGCAAGGGTAGATGACTGATTTGATGCATTTTGATTGGTAGATTGTAGAAAATGGATTCTAAAAAATTATTCATGCTTCAGATTTCTTGCAACCTTTGCATGAATAGGTGCTATGCGCCTCCTTAATTTTTGAGAACCCTGTGTCACTTTTTAGACCTATATTGTGGCAGTTATCAATATAGTTATACTCTTGTGCTTAACCTGAACACAGTATAGTAGTGTTTGACCTTAAACTTATGAGGATGTCTCTATCCTGATTTACATGATACAATATTAAAACTAGAAATAAGTTTTAAATGTGAAGACAGAGGAACAGCATAAAGATAAACTAAACAGTATATTTTGCATCTAATAGTTTAATATTTACTAGATAAAGATCACACATTATAGATTATCAAAAAAATTCAAAGTCATCAATTAATTTAAACAGGCTTATGACCTAGTGAATACTTGTAACCAATTCTACCAAGAGAAACTCCTTTAATATGCATTTTAATGATAAATATAGGCCAAAATCTTGCTTTCTGATTGGAACTAAAAGTTACTGAATTTGGCAATTTATATTATTAGTTTCTTTCAATTTTTTCAAGCCCATTTTTTTTTACTATTACAACTAATTGAAGGAAATTATTGAAAGTTAATCTTAATGTTTAAAACAAAGAGAGACAATCAGCTACTTACTGAGAGAGGAATAGGAGCCAATATGTGCTGGAGGAGGTGTAGTTAAATGGTGCGTTGAAGCGTGTGCAGGTGAGGGTAGCCTAGACCCTCCCGGGTGACTACTGGACGGGGAGGGTGCACCAGGCTGTAGCCCTGAAGCACTGGGTGAGTAAGGCGACATACCTCCGCTTGCAACTTTAGTATTGCTATTGTTTCCCAGACTCTCCATCTTTGCATGGAAAGAAATTTTATTCTCCATCTTAACAATCTCTGGAAATGAAACAAATCTGGAAAGAGAAAAAAACCAGCATTGAATGTAACGAAATGTCAATTTCCGGGTGAGCCCCGGTGGTTTCCCAGTTCAGATCAAATTTCCCGATAATACTGTATTGTGTGCAAGTAGTGCAGAAATTCATATATACAATATGAATTGTATATGAATTTCATGTATATGAAAACCATATATAGAACATGGTACAATATATGGTAAAAATTTATGGTAAATGTTTATGGTGTATGGTACATTATATTGTAAAAGTTTAATTTCAATAGAATTATACAAATTATGATCAATGGTTTTGCAATTTAATTTTTGACTTTAATAGTGGGGCCTGGTGGTTCGTGTTGATCATTAATTACTTGCTCTAATATTCACTGCATCAGGGCAGCAATGCTAATGATCTTTCTTATATTTTGTGCTTTAACTCTGCCCTTAACCCTTGCCTTAAACACAAGCATGCATAAAATACAAATATAATATTAGATAAAGAATATTACTGAATTTATGTACAATAAATACAGATGTAAAAATGATATTTAAAATCTATCTAATCTCATCATTATAACAAAGTTGCTATTTTATACTACAGTATTGTATTGTAGAACAAATTGAATTAGGATTTCTTTGCTTTACATGTATGTTTTTTCTCACATTCAACATGGTCATGGATGTAAACCTTCACTTTCATAGACCTGTACATCCAAGATTGATTACGTCCTTGGTAGAGAAAAAATAAACTGGGTTCTAACTCCAGTTCACATTCCAGTCACTTTACTGTATTTAATTACGAACACTTTTCAACACTCCCTCTACACATGAGGGGCATAACTAATCGACCTCTCATGGAATTCAAAAGATAACTTGATAATCACCTTCGAAGGATACCTGATCAACCAGGCTGTGATTCATAAGTCAGCCTGCAAACAGCTGTGTTTAACAACTGGTTGACCAGACCACCAACCACAAGGCCTCAGAGACTGGAGACGTTGATCCTCGGAACCAATGTATAGTAACCACAAGATAACCAATTGTCAAGAACTGGAATTTTTGTCATTTAGTACTAAATAACGAGGATGGAGAAATTCTTTAAAACTGTTCATGACACATGTGAGTCCAAAGTCAGAATACCCAGCTGTTGTTTGGTGCCCTTATCTCACAAAACATAGATAAAATAAAAAAGGTTCAAAGGCACACCACTAAATGACTCCTGAATCTAAAGAATAAAATTAAAATATCAAGGAAGGTTGTAAGCTCTATACTAAAGGTAGGAGGCTATATACATGCCACGACTGAAAGGCAAGAAAAAGGATGATACGATCACATATAAGACTATGAAGGGAATCAATAAAATTGACAAGGGACTTTTTGAAGCCCGCAACAACAAGAATGAGAGGGCACCGTTTCTGCAGAAATGTGTCACAATCATACACAAAATATAGTTTTGCAAACAGTAGTTAACAGGTGGAATTAAATACTGTACAAGAAAGGATATTGTGTGTCAATACAGTGGAACCCTCAAAACTATATGGTGAGGAATGTAATTAAAATGGCATGCAAAACATCTTTCAGTTGGATAATATATTAACACAATCTACATTCACCTGGTCTCTGGGATGATGGAGCGCAGAAACTCCCCACTATGTCTAGATGGTGTTTCACAGCATGTAACGAAGACAAAAAAAATTTGTATAATCTATGAAAAATACTTGATGAATTTATGACAGGAGCTGCTACAAAAGATAGTTTAGAATCTATACATGGAAAATATTCAAAGGGCAGATAATATATGTACAATACTGTATTAAAATCTTGAGCCCCACAACTTAAATACCTCCTATCAACAATTACAAAAATAATACCAGAACAAAGATAGAAGTATTCAAGAGAACTACTAAAATTCCTGAAGGAGGTGCCTGATCAACCAGGCTGTCATAGCTGATCAGCCACGATGATAGCCTGGCCTCAGGTCTGGTATAAACAAAAAGCTTTTAAAACCAGTCACCAGCAGACAAGCGACATACTGATAATACACACGACCTGATAATAGTCCAGGAAGGGCTGAAACGTTACCACATAATGGTCCGGGACTGACTGAAATGTCACTTCCTTTATTTTCAAATGTGTGGGTTGCATGTCTACTGTTAATAAACAGTGACTTCATTGAAACTTGAAGTCAATGAAACCATGGTTTCATGACACTAAATGTGTCCAAAAGAAACAACTGAAAAAAGAGATTGCTCTTCACTTTCATTAACCAAATTAAAAAGAGGAATACTGTAGTTAGCCAAGTAAATCTCGTGGAGCATTTTTGTGTCTCAGATTATGGCACTTGCTTCAATATTGCTCATTTTTCTTTACCTATACTGTAGTTGGACTCCAGAGTTCTACTATCGTACTCCACAAACCCGGCTTGGGGCCAGACTTGTCACTAAGTGAAACGATGGTTTACTAGCACACAAAATGTGATGTACTTTGCAGATGCCACTTTTATCTTGTGATCAGTACCCAGTACTGAATATACAAACCACTAAGGTGGAAAAAGATGAAGAAAAAATGTCTGCTATAATGCTTTGGAACTACCTCAACTCATTTTAAAGACTGACTATAATACTGTACTCACAAGCAACATAATTCACCAACTACAGTATAATACTCACCAGTGGCATATAATTCACCAAGTAATTACTGTAATATGAACGGAATTGAAAATTAGGAACTACGAAGATATCTCAAACACCCAAGAATTAAGCTTAAGCCGTTTCATTCTTAAAAAGAGTTGAACCTACTGGGCTGTAGTACCCCTGAGTGTCTCGACTATTATATCTCATTAGATTCATGGACCTTGAACACGTATAAAGATAAATTTCCTGTATTTGAGTGCTTGTTGAGTGCAGAAAACACCAAGTGCCTCCTGACAATCTGTTATCTCTTATCACTATCATCCCCTCTTATCTAAGCACTTACCATAATCACATCCGCTACCAACAAAACACTCAATGCCATAAGTATTCCTACAAAATATATACAGTAATCTAAAAGATACCTATTTGAGAAAATGTTCACCATTCATCATTTTCAAGTACAGTACAGTATTGAATTTTCAAGAAATAAATCTGCAAATTTACCATGAAAATATAAAAGAATATGCAGGATTTAGAAATGAAATAAGCAAACTATGCTTTGGAAATAGGGTTACAAATTTATGGAGCAATTTACCATGTAACATCATGAAATAATGTTTCTCGCTGAAAAGTTTAAAATAATGATTAATATTTAAACTGTAAATAATGTTTTAAACTATCCAGTGAGTTTGCCTCTATTATGTTACTTAACATCCTGTTTCCATACATTTGTTCTATATGGGCTACCTCGTATGGGCTTTCTGCAAGTTTGCTTAATTCTTATTTTCTTATGATATAAAGTGACATCATTGAAGCAAACTCACTGGAAGATGTAAAGAATTTGTTAAAGATGAACATTAACCAACATTTTAAACTTTTCATTGAGTCTGGTTTCATATCCTGGCCGGAGACGATTGACTAGGCGCCAATCTGTACACGTTTGTTCACCCAGGAGTAATTGGGTACCTGGTTGTTTAAAGACTGGTGGGTCGTGTTCCAGGGAAGGAAATTCTCTCTCTGCCTGCTAATAGAAGTCAACAGTCGTCTTTTCCTGTACCCACCTGCGTTATCTTGAGGTTACCTTGAGGTGTTTTCGGGGCTTAGTGTCCCCGCGGCCCAGTCATTGACCAGGCCTCCTCGTTGCTGGACTGGTCAACCAAGCTGTTGGAAGCAGCTGCCCACAACCTGACGGATGAATCACAGCCTGGTTGATCAGGTATCCTTTGGAGGTTCTTATCGAGTTCTCTCTTGAACACTGTGAGGGGTCGGCCAGTTATGCCCCTTATGTGTAGTGGAAGCGTGTTTAAGTCTCGGGCCTCTGATGTTGATAGATTCTCTCTCAGAGTACCTGTTGCACCTATGCTCTTCAACGGGGGTATTCTGCACATCCTGCTATGCCTTCTGGTCTCATGTGGTGTTATTTCTGTGTGCTGGTTTGGGACCAGCCCCTCTACATGTAAATTATTATGTATCTCTCCTGCCTGCGCTCAAGAGAATACAGATTTAGGCACTTTAGTCAGTCCCAATACAGTGTAGTTTAGATGTTTTACTGAATGGATTCTAGTAGTAAAGGACCTCTGCATGCTCTCCAGGTCAGCAATTTCTCCAGCTTTGAAAGGGGCTGTCATTGTGCAGCAGTACAGTACTCCACTCTTAGAGAGCACTAGCGTCTTGAAGAGTATCATCATTCGTATAGCATCTCTAGTTTAAAAGTTCTTGTTATCCATCCTGTAATTTTTCTTGCAGTTGTGACGGCTACTTTATTGTGTTCTTTAAAGGTAAGGTCTTCCGATTTGAGTACCAAATCCTTTACATTGCTTTTTCGCTCTGTTATGATTTGACTACGTTTCGTACGTGGTTTCTGGTTTTATATCTTAATTTTTTTCCGTAGCGCAAGAGCTGGAACTTATCTTCATTAAATCTTCATTCATTGCATACACACAAATAAAAAAAAAGAGCTTTGGGGCCCTCCATTAAAAAATAATTCTGTACCCCATTAGTTGAGTTATCGAGTTATGTGCATATAAGTACTGTACTGTACATCCTTAATATAACAGATCTACCAACTCCTCCATTTGACTTGTTCACCTTAACACATCTAAATAAATTATATTTTTGTATTCAGACTTCATATTTAATAGTCTCTAATGTGAGTTTCTGTGAACGCTTCAAGCAATGCCTTCGCCTCTTATTAGTAGCCAGGGATATTCTACTAAATAAATGTTCCCAGATATATTGGTACTCACCTATACACGAACTTCTGTCCAAGGACCTTCTTGATTATGTTCTTATCATAGTAATAACGTAGGGCGCGGGACAGCTTGTCATAGTTCATATTAGTCTTGTTCTTCCGTAGACCCCATAGCCTCGCCACCTCTTCGGCATTAAGCAGTTTAAATTCTCCCTCCGAGTTGGTCCACGAGATAATATGCTTATACTGGTTGCTTAGCAGGAGCTCCAGTAAGAACTGCCACAGAGTGATGTTGTTCACCATTCCATCTGAAGAGATATACAAAGATATAAAACAAGATAGACATGCTAATTACATGTGGCACGCTAACACAAAACTCAATAGAATATAAGCTAATCTGTTTCATTACCTGCGTGTCCTAACGTGACAATAGGCACCATATTGACTTCATACCATCCAAAAACTCCCTACTACCAATAGATGAACCTCCAATAGTCTCTATCTGTCTCCACTTCAAGAGTCAGACCTCACCCCTAGTCATTGTTAGCTAATCACATGTGACACCCACTATAATATCACTCCATTTCTAGAACTAGAACTACCTCCAATAATTTTTTGTAGTCTAGCAGCTACACTGCCAGGCTGCCTGGGGGAATGTATTGGGTGGATAAACGAATATATTCGTGTGTATATACCCTACAAATAATTATCATTGATACCGAAGCAAATTAGTCGTTCTTTCTCCCCTCTTCTCCCTTCTAACTCTCATTTATCAAATCCCTGTCCATTTAAAAAAAATATTCACTCTGTCCTGTCCTCCCACTCTAGCCAACTCCTTTAGTCAAATCGAATAAAATTGAATCACTGATACTAGTACATCCCCCAACAAACTATCGTTGGTATGTAAACATTCATGAAATTTTCTATGAAATGTGTACATCCCTCATAAATTATACATGATACACGATACATACGCAAAACATTATTCACGAAATGAGCCCCTCCCACATACTATCTATATTGTCTGTAAACTAACCATGATATAGCCCCCCCCCCCCACATACTGCCCATGGAAACTGAAACTTAAATTGAAATAAGTTTATTGAGATAAGAGTCCATACTCTGGGTAAAGTGATTACCCCAAGACACCAAACCCATTCTCATGCCACCTGCATAGGTATTTAGACATTTGTGATAGTCTCAAGACATTCCAATTCCAATAATAGTCTACTTGTAAACTGGCAAGTGAACCTTTGTCTTAAACAGAGAATATATTCTCAAGTTATAAGTTCATTACATTATAACTTGGTTTAAAATAATTAGTATATGCTTAACTCGTTTTATTTAACTGTTATAACGCTGAGCTTTAGTGGTGGAGGCGGAAGACCAACTGCGTGGACTAGGCTGCGGTGTACAAGAGCCTTGTGATAAAATTATCAGTTTATGATAATGTTGCGTCAAACAAATGGGCGTGTGGGAAACATGATATAGATTGAAGAGATGCGCAGACTGGGCATTAGAATTTACCTATTGATGACTACCACTAACCAGGACACTACCACATATCCTATATATATATACTTCATACAGCTCTAGTCATATAAACGAAACCTATTCCATAGTTTTATGAATAAATAATGTATCATTTTTCATTACTCCTCAAAAACACTGATGATGTTAACTAGTGACATGTCATAGTATTGTAGTGTTCCCACCCCCACCCTTTGTGGGCATGTGGGTCCTATGTGGGCCCTTTGTGGGCACAGAACACCAGCTTCCCGTTCACAGTACTCTCCATGGGTACCCAGCCCTGTAGAGTACGCCTTGGTACCCCTTGATTGTACCCTCAGCTCACAGTGCCCCATGGTTCCCTAGCCCTGTATAGTAGACCACAGTACCCCCATTGGCCCCAAGCCCTGTAGAGTAGATCACAGCACGTGATCTAGTAGTTTCAAAGCGTTATATGACAAAGGGTGCTAGGAAGACGGGACACCACGAGCGTAGCTCTCATCCTGTAACTACACTTAGGTAATTACAGCACCCTCGCCTCACAGTACCCCAATGCCCCCCCCTATCCCTGTAGAGTAGACCACAGTACCCCCATTGGCCTCCCAGCCCTGTAGAGTAGATCACAGTACCCTCGCCTCACAGTACCCCAATGCCCCCCCCCCCCCAGCCGTATAGAGTAGACCAGAGTACCCTGGACCCACAGTACCCCCAATGACTCCCCAGCCCTGTAGAGTAGACCAGAGTACCCTGGACCCACAGTACCCCCAATGACTCCCCAGCCCTGTAGAGTAGACCAGAGTACCCTCGACCCACAGTACCCCCAATGACTCCCCAGCCCTGTAGAGTAGACCAGAGTACCCTGGACCCACGGTACCCCCAATGACTCCCCAGCCGTATAGAGTAGACCAGAGTACCCTGGACCCACAGTACCCCCAATGACTCCCCAGCCCTGTAGAGTAGACCTGAGTACCCTGGACCCACAGTACCCCCAATGACTCCCCAGCCCTGTAGAGTAGACCAGAGTACCCTGGACCCACAGTACCCCCAATGACTCCCCAGCCCTGTAGAGTAGACCAGAGTACCCTGGACCCACAGTACCCCAAATGACTCCCCAGCCCTGTAGAGTAGACCAGAGTACCCTGGACCCACAGTACCCCCAATGACTCCCCAGCCCTGTAGAGTAGACCAGAGTACCCTGGACCCACAGTACCCCCAATGACTCCCCAGCCCTGTAGAGTAGACCAGAGTACCCTGGACCCACAGTACCCCCAATGACTCCCCAGCCCTGTAGAGTAGACCAGAGTACCCTGGACCCACAGTACCCCCAATGACTCCCCAGCCCTGTAGAGTAGACCAGAGTACCCTGGACCCACAGTACCCCCAATGACTCCCCAGCCCTGTAGAGTAGACCAGAGTACCCTGGACCCACAGTACCCCCAATGACTCCCCAGCCCTGTAGAGTAGCTGGCGCGGGCGACGTCAACAAGGTATCTCCGGTGTTGGGACGCCCCGTCACCATGGTCGCCATGCGGGCGGGGGCGGGAAGTGCCAATTGTCGTCCGATTACGCCCATTCTGCCAATTACCACGCCCATCACGGCCCGGCGTCAGTGTCGCCTACAGGATTGTCAACCGACAACGGGAGACCGCTCAACCTTCGCCACAACATGCTACTGGATACCTTGGCTAATTATGCCACATGGAAGCAACGAAGATTCAACGTTACTCTCCAGCTTGTTCTGCCCGCGGGGCGAGGGCGTGTGGTCAGATCCCGCCCTATCATGACACCCTCAGCGCCGCGAGCATGACACCCTCAGCGCCGCGAGCATGACACCCTCAGCGCCGCGAGCATGACACCCTCAGCGCGGTGAGCATGACACCCTCAGTACGGCGAGCATGATACCCTTAGCGCCGCGAGCATGACACCCTCAGCACGGCGAGCATGACACCCTTAGCGCCGCGAGCATGACACCCTCAGCACGGCGAACATGACACCCTCAGCACGGCGAACATGACACCCTCAGCACGGCGAACATGACACCCTCAGCACGGCGAACATGACACCCTCAGCACGGCGAACATGACACCCTCAGCACGGCGAGCATGACACCCTCAGCACGGCGAACATGACACCCTCAGCACGGCGAGCATGACACCCTCAGCACGGCGAGGACAACATCGCCAGGAACCGTACAAGAACCGTATATCGTCAGGAACAGAACAGGAATCGTAGACCCACAAAGCCACAAACATGACATGTTGAGGTTAATATTCCAGCTTCCAGTACGATGACACCTCGCCGCAGTACGATAATAACGCGCCGCAGTACAATAAAAAGTCGAATTAGTACGATAACAACTCGGCACAGTGCGATAACTGGACGCACAAACATCGCGATTGTTTCAAGCGCGGGTTGGACATGTATATGAGTGAGATTGGGTGGTTATAGATAGGAGCTGCCTCGTATGGGCCAATAGGCCTTCTGCAGTTACCTTTGTTCTTATGTTCTTAATTATGCCCAACACAAAACCATTTTAGTTTAATTACTACGAACATAAGCAGTTACCTTTCCTGATACCTTCAGCCTGGGTGTCCCAGTTGGAATATTACTCAACTTCCTGGACGCGTGATCCTGTGGTCCCGGGTTCGATCCCGGGCGCCGGCGAGAAACAATGGGCAGAGTTTCTTTCACCCTGATGCCCTTGTTACCTAGCAGTAAATAGGTACCTGGGAGTTAGTCAGCTGTCACGGGCTGCTTCCTGGGGGTGGGGGCCTGGTCGAGGACCGGGCCGCAGGGACACTAAAGCCCCGAAATCATCTCAAGATAACCTCAAGATAACCCTGGAATACACAATTGCCTGCAATCATACCTGGGAGTGGGTTCTGGGGGAGTCCTATTCCCCAATCCCCTACTGCTACCCAATCCCTACTACTCCCTAATCCCTACTACTCCCCAAGCCCGGCCTGGGGCCAGGCTTGACCAGTGATAACTTGATCTAAGCGGCTGTTGGTTGGTGCGGGCCGCAGGTCCCATGATAATAAGTAACCTTTGCTATACAGCCAATGGTTTTAACTTAACATAAAGTATATGATTAAGATAAGAGGCGGCGTGTGTGTGTGGGTAGCCCACCTTACCTTGCCTGGCCTGACCCAGGATATATTGCCGACACGCCTCCATTACTGTTTGCTTCCCGACCCATACTGTCACCCGTCCATCCCCAGGCTGGCGAAAATGGCGTACTGTCCCGTTTTCTGTTTTGGGTCCTCTGGTAGGTTAGGCTAAGAGCACTTTAATGCGACGGTTTCTTGACGTTGGGGAGCGTTAGAAAGACGGACTCAGAGTAGGAGGGGGAGGGAATTATTAGTGGAAAAGCGCCAAGCCATTACAACTATATAGCACTGGGAAGGAGTCAGGATAAGGATTTAGGATGAAACGGGGGGAAGGAATGGTGCCCAACCACTTGTGGACGGTCGGGGATTGAACGCCGACCTGCATGACACGAGACCGTCGCTCTACCGTCCACGAGTTCGACCTCAGAGTTCCTCACAGTTCAACCTCAAGTTGTATTCCCTATATTAGTTGTACTTTTGGAGGGTGAACTACGGTTCTTGGTCCCCACCTCTCAATCGCTTGGTAATTACCTAGGTGTAGTTACAGGATGAGAGCTACGCTCGTGGTGTCCCGTCTTCCCAGCACTCTTTGTCATATAACGCTTTGAAACTACTGACGGTCTTGGCCTCCACCACCTTCTCACTTAGATCGAGTTGAGAATGGTCCAGGACGGACCGAAACGTCATCGTCCCTTCACCTTCTAGTGTGTGGTCTGGTCAACCTTCTCACCTAACTTGTTCCAACCGTCTACCACTCTGTTTGTTTGTTTGTTTGTTTGTTATAAAGGTTCCAGAGCCTATTGGGATCTGTCATGGCATATAAAGCTGTGACTGCAGTTTGGCTCCAAGAGTACAGTGCTGTTATGAGTATAGGAAATATTATTCAGGAATGTGTGGTGAGGATAGTGTTATAACACCAGGTACAACCCGGCTGTAATCCGCTTGGCATTTAAGATGACCTGGGTGGACAGCGTTTCGTAGTCCTGAGGTTCCGGGTTCGATCCCCGGTGGAGGCGGAAAAAAAATGGGCAAAGTTTCTTTCACCCTGATGCACCTGTTCACCTAGCAGTAAATAGGTACCTGGGAGTTAGATAGCTGCTACGGGCTGCTTTCTGGGGAGGAGGGGGGTGGGGGTAACAAAAGTGAGGCCTGGTCGAGGACCGGGCCGCGGGAACGCTAAGCCCCGAAATCATCTCAAGATAACCTCTCGCAAGCCTTCCGCAACGTGCGGTGACGTCATAAAAAGTTTGCCAATCACAGAGCAAGTTTGTAAACGTCATCGAGAAGCAGCCAATGAGTGCGCCCGGAGCAGCGACGAGACTAACTTATCTACCGCAGATAACGTATCCACGTTTGTTCCGACCACTTGGGCTGGACGGTAGAGCGACGCTCTCGCGTCATGCAGGTCGGCGTTCAATCCCCGACCGTTCACCAGTGGTTGGGCACCATTCCTTCCCCCCCCCCCCCGTCCCATCCCAGATCCTTATCCCGACCCCTTCCCTGTGCTATATAGTCGTAATGGCTTGGCGCTTTCTCCCACGGGAGACATCTCCCGTCACGCAGGGTGCAGTCACACCTCCACAGATCTCCAGTATCATCTATTGATACTGGTAATGGCTCAAAGGGGCCACCACTTACGGGCTATTCATGCCCGTGCCACCTTTTGGGTGGCTTAATCTTCATCAATCAATCGCGTTCTCCTGATAGTTCCTTATGCTTGCTGGGAGGATGTTGAACACCCGTGGATCTCTGATGTTTATACAGTAATACAGTTTTATCTCGTTGTGCCTATGGCACTTCTACTCTTCTGCATTTCCTTCCATATCGCTCGCTCCAGTACGTTATTATTCTACAGTGAAAATTTGGGACCTGGCCCTCCAGTATCTCCCATGTATATATTATTAGATACCTTTCTCGTCTCCTTTCCAGAGCGTAAATTTTGGGAGCTTTGAATCGGTCCTAATAGTTTAGGTGTTTTATCTCGTCTATGCGTGCCGTATATGTTCTCTGTATTCCCTCTATTTCAGCAACCTCTCCTGCTCTGAAGGGGGAAAGTGAGTACTGAGCAGTACTCAAGACGGGACAACACAAACGACTTGAACAAATAGTTAGAACATTGTAGTGAAATCCCTGGATTTAAAGTTTCTAATTTTTTAGTTTTGTTCTAAAAGTTTGTTCTAAAATTCAGCATATCATTTTTGGGGCTGATATGTGTGACTGGTTATGCTCCCTAAACGTTAGGTCGTCAGACATCATTACTCCCAGATCCCTCACATATTTAAATCGAGTAAATGGGAACTTTACTTACCTAAATAAATCATATTTCAGTGTTTCAGACGGTAGAACACAGTTCAAACTTCCATCACTGGAAACAAAGTCACTTTATGTCCGCTATTGTGAATAAACACCTGCTTCACTGTGAACCATCCTCTGATTGTTAGTGAGGCCTCTACTGTCCAACTGTGAACCCTCCTCTGATTGTTAGTGAGGCCTCCACTGTCCAACTGTGAACCCTCCTCTGATTGTTAGCACCACCTTCACTGTCCAACTGGACAGACAGGTTTGAGTGTAAGATGACGGGAGCTCAAGAGGACGGCACCGTAACCCGGCCTGGCCGCCAGTACTGTGAACAAGTCTGTCTATCTCATCCCCGGATGGTCCAGTTCCGGCCACCCTTACACATCACACCTTCACATATGTATGTATATGTATATATATTATATATATATATATATATATATATATATATATTATATATATATTATATATAGTGGGTAATCCAATTACACTGGATTAATCTTTGTGTTTAGATAGGAGCTGCCTCGTATGGGCCAATAAGCCTTCTGCAGCCTCTATGTTTCACCTCACATTTATCCCTTATGTATCCCCCCATGTTTTCACCTTTATTGTATTATCACCTGACCCAGTGCGGGTATAAAATCAACTAGTATTGTAAGATCTGTTCACTTGAGAATGAACCATGGAGGTTCGAAACGTTGTGCAAATTATATAAATAAGTGTAATACACTCTATAGTAAATCACTTCTTTTCTTCACCTTAAAAGTACGAAAATGAGTTTTGGAGAACTCCTATTTCAATTAAGCCCTGATGCTAAGAAAATAGTTAGAGGGATAGAAGCCCTAAACCAGAAAAAATTAAATACAGAATATGCGGTCATATTCAATGAAACATATATACATATATATATATATATATATATATATATATATATATATTTCTTCTACTCCCCTGCTTGATGGGGTTCTGGGAGTTCTTCTACTCCCCAAACCCGGCCCAAGGCCAGGCTCGACTTGTGAGAGTTTGGTCCACCAGGCTGTTGCTTGGAGCGGCCCGCAGGCCCACATATCTACTACAGCCGGTTGGTCCGGCACTTCTTGCAAGAACTTGTATTCTACTGTGTAAATTTGGGACCTGGCCCTCCAGTATCTTCCATGTATATATTATATCATAACTCTCTCGTCTCCTTCCAAAGAGTACATTTTGAGAGCATTGAGACGGTCCCAATAGTTTAGAGGTTTTATCGTGTCTATACGTGCTGTATATGTTCTCTCTATTCCTTCTAATTCAGAGATCTCTCCCGCTCTGAAAGATGAAGTGAGTACCGAGCAATACTCAAGACGGGACAGCACCAGTGATTTAAATAGTATTAGCATTGCTGTGGGATCCCTGGATTTGAAATTTCTCATAATCCATCCTATCATTTTCCTGGCCGCCGCTATATTTGCTCGGTTATGTTCACTAAATGTCAGGTCGTCAGACATCATAATTCCCAGGTCTTTCAAATGTTGCTTTCCTTCTATGAGTAGGTCTGATTGTGTCCTATACCCTGTGTTTCGTTTAAGTTCCTCGTTTCCACCATACCTCAGTACCTGGAACTATTACCAATAAACCTCATGTTATTTTCAGCTACCCAATCGAAGACCTTATTAATAGCTGCCTGCAGTTTATCAGTGTCTTCTACAGTAGCAATTCTCACGCTGACTTATGTATCATCTGGAAAGGATGACACGAAGCTGTGACTAGTATTTTTGTCTATATCAGAGATAAGAATGAGAAACAGCAGCGGTGCAAGGGCTGTGCCCTGGGGTACAGAACTTTTCACTGTACTTGGGCTTGATCTTACTTGATTGACCGTCACTCTCTGCATTCGGTTTGACAGAAAGTTGAAAATCTAACGCCCCACTTTACCTGTTATTCCTATTGACCTCATTTTATGGGCTATCACTCCATGGTCACATTTGTCGAATGCCTTTGTAAAGTCAATGTATACAATCTCTGCATTTAGCTTTTCTTCTAAGGCGTCTGTGATTTTCTGGTTGTGTAACCGTGACAGACAGGATCTTCCCGCTCTAAATCCATGTTGTCCTGGGTAGTGTAGTTTATTATGTTCCATAAAACTAGAAACTTAATTCCTAAGCACACTTTCAATTTTTTTTATTATGTGTGATGTTAGTGCAACTGATTAATAATTTTTTACCAAGGCTTTACTACCCCCCTTGTGCAGAGGAGCTATATCTGCAGATTTAAGTGCTGCTGGTATCTCCCCTGTATCCAGGCTCTTTCTCCATATTACGCTGAGTGCTCTCGCTACTGGTACTTTACATTTCTTTATGAATATTGAATTCCATGAGTCAGGCCCAGGAGCTGAGTGCATGGGCATATTATCAATTTCTCTTTCAAAGTCTTCCGAGTTTGTGGTAATATCCGTTATATTATCTGCAGCTTGAATGTCATTCATAAAGAAGCTGTCTGGGTCATCAACTTTCATGTTGTTTATTGGTGTGCTAAACATAGCCTCATACTGGCTTCTTAGAATTTCACTAATCTCTTTGTTGTCCTCTGTGTACGTACCTTCATTTGTAATTAACGGTCCAATACTGGTCGAGGTTTTGGATTTTGATTTTGCGTATGTGAATAAATATATAGGATTTTCTTTATCTCTTGTATAGCTTTATGTTCCACTTCCATTTCCTCAGACTCATATGATCGCTTCAACGTTTGCTCTATTTCTTCGATCTCCCTGCTTAGGCTTGTTTTCCTTGCTTGTGATAGTTGTGTCTGCCGAAGCATTTCCGTTATTTTTTTCCTTCTCCTGTACAGTCGTCTGCGTTCTCTTTCTAGAGTGGTCCTCTTTCTGCCCCTCCTTACAGGCACGTGCTTCAAGCAGACCTTGTAAGCTTCAGCTGTCAGTTGAGCTATTCCCTGTGTGGGAGTTTTGTCGCTTAAGACCGTCTCCCATTGAATGGTTGCAAGGTCTACATTTATTTTTTCCCAGTCGATCCTCTTATTGTTAAAACTGAATTGATTGAATATCCTTTCTCGCTTGTTGATTCTCTTGGACCTACTACCGTTATTAATGTTTGTTCGCACTTCAATGAGCTTATGGTCTGAGTATACAGTATACAGAGATTGTGATGTCTCTGATTAACTCATCATTATTTGTGAATAACAAGTCTAGTGTGTTTTCGTTCCTTGTTGGTTCTGTAATCTGTTGATTGAGCGAGAATTCGTCACAGAATCATAAAACTTCTCTGACCTGTGGTTGATTATTTCCAAGTTGGTTCCCTGCTATGATAATTTTGTTTGCCATTCTCCATCTTAGACTTGGTAGATTGAAGTCTCCAAGAAAGATAATATCTGGAGCTGGGTTTGTTGGGTTGTCAAGGATGTTCTCTATTTTGTGCATCTGCTCTGTGAATTCCTCAACCGTGGTATCTGGCGGCTTATATATTAGCATAATAATTGGGTTTATTTGTTTTCTACCTTGATTCCAAGTACTTTTACCCTCTCATTGGTAGAGTTTAGTAGCTCTGAGCATACCAGGCTCTCTTTAATATACAGACCTACATTTATACAGTATAGAGTATATCGCAGTATGCAGTATAGAGTATATATACACTACAGTATACAGACATACACCTACTCCTCTATTTGACCTAGTTGCTCTATCACATCTATATAAATTATAATTTGGACTAGTGTAGAGCACTCAGTGTACAAGAGGCAGCATGTAGACCACTCAGTGTACAAGAGGCACCGTGTAGACCACTCAGTATACAAGAGGCACCATGTAGACCACTCAGTATACAAGAGGCACCATGTAGACCACTCAGTATACAAGAGGCACCATGTAGACCACTCAGTATACAAGAGGCACCATGTAGACCACTCAGTATACAAGAGGCGCCATGTAGACCACTCAGTGTAGAGCAACCAATTGGTCGAGGAAGCGGCCGTCCGGCGGATGAGCACCCCCCCCCTCATTATGGACAGTGCGGCACTTCCTGGCACTGCTCTCACTCCGGGAAGTGCCAATTGTTGCCCCTAAACCCCCATGTGGCCGGCACACCTCACATACTACACGGCGCAAGGCGCCCTTACCCCCATGACCGGTAGGGGAAACTATGGCGTATTTAACTCCCATTTTCTAATGCTTCTACAAATTTGATTCTTAAGAATCGTTCGTCCAAAGACCTCTGGTCACTCTAGGAGCCCAAAGACCTCTGGTCACTCTAGGAGCCCAAAGACCTCTGGTCACTCTAGGAGCCCCAAAGACCTCTGGTCACTCTAGGAGCCCCAAAGATCTCTGGTCACTCTAGGAGCCCCAAAGATCTCTGGTCACTCTAGGAGCCCCAAAGATCTCTGGTCACTCTAGGAGCCCCAAAGATCTCTGGTCACTCTAGGAGCCCCAAAGATCTCTGGTCACTCTAGGAGCCCCAAAGATCTCTGGTCACTCTAGGAGCCCCAAAGATCTCTGGTCACTCTAGGTGCCCCAAAGATCTCTGGTCACTCTAGGTGCCCCAAAGATCTCTGGTCACTCTAGGAGCCCCAAAGATCTCTGGTCACTCTAGGAGCGCAAAAGATCTCTGGTCACTCCAGGAGCTCAAAGACCTCTGGTCACTCTAGGAGCCCAAAGATCTCTGGTCACTCCAGGAGCCCAAAGACCTCTGGCCATCGTTCCAGAGATCACCCCGGGAATTCAAGATTGTAGCAACCTTGAGGATCCATCATCAAGGCTCCTGGGCCATCCCAGAAGACCAGAAGCATCCACGCTACGTCCCCAAAGACTATCTCAGGGGGGCCATAGAGCAACCCTGAAGTCCCCCTACACTGAAGACAACCCCGCCTGGCACTGTGCATCACATACCCTTTGCTTTGGAGGGTGACATGGCATCGTTGGAGCCCTCAGAATCCTCAGCCTCGAACCGGCGCGCCATTTCGTACTCTGAAACAAACGAAAACATTCCCATCAATCCCAAAGAACACCTTTAGAATTCGATATGATTATATATATATATTACCAGAAGGACTGAATCCCTTAATGCATAAGAGTGTGTGCGCTACGCGTCGTTCTCTTGGTGATAGATCAAACACCAGACGGGGTTTGATCGTACGATCTAGATCAAGAGAGTCGGGAAAATATCGTATAAACAGGATGATTTTACTAATACAGATTGAGGTTATCAAACGGACTGTATACATTGCTGTTGCCATATACTTCTTATGATGGCTTGAGGCAGCGTGATACCCGCCAAACACACACCGAAACTACGACGTTGGTACAACGTTCGAACAAGTTTTAACCAGTTATAACAACCAATATAGCAAGTTGTAACAACGTTCTAATACGTCATAAACACGTTAAGCCAAGATGTAACAACTTTATTACAAGTTGTAACAAGCGGAAAATAGAGACAGTTTCGGTTTGTGATTCCAGGGTAGATACTCTACCTTGGTCTTGAAGATGGTAGAATGCGCCCGAGTGTAAACTCGTAATGTTTACTAAACATAAACCTTTAGTAAACATAGACCTCGGCTCATCACACGTCATTGCAAGTTAACATTACAGCCCGTCCTCCAAAAATGGGGAGGTAAATGTAACAGCCCCATAAGTGCAATTATGTACTATGTATGACAGTCAGGAATTGTATTTATTTACACTTAGTATTAAATCGTACTGTCAAATATATTGTGAATATTTGAGTTTACCTGAAAAACTGAATAGAAAACCACGACCTAACCTAACCTTCTTAGTTTTTGACGATAAGCATTTTATTGCTTCTTAATTACAATTACTACTTAACCTATAGCTATATTTATATTACAGTTATTATAAAACAAATAAAACAAAACTAAAATATTTAAATAAATTGTAAAGTAACTCAGGATATTTTCAAATTTTGTATAAAATCTCTATTGTTTAATCAAACTGAAAAAGAAATTCCTCATATTTAAAACTTGTGTACAGCAAACTGAACTTTAAAACTTCATCCTAAAATTTTGAGTGTCTTAACAGAAAACGAGGAGAATTAAATGGGGTGGTAAATGTAACAGCCCCATAAGTGCAATTATATACTATGTATGACAGTCAGGAAATGTACTTATTACACTTAGTATTAAAACGTACTGTCAATTCGGAGGATGGGTTGCAACATCGATTATCGATAACCACATCGATGGTTCGATTCTCTGGACTTTGTGTTTACCTTGAGATGGTCTGGTCAACCAGGCTGTTAGATGCAGATTCTCACAGCCTGGTTGATCAGGAATCCTTTGGAATAGTTTATCAAGTTCTCTTGTGAACACCGTGAGAGGTCAGCTAGTTATGCCCCCCCTTATGTGTAGACTAAATGGTTGGGCACCGTTCCTTCCCCCCCTCCCCCCGTCCTCATATCCCAGCTCCTTGTCCTCATATCCCAGCTCCTTGACCTCATATCCCAGCTCCTTGTCCTCATATCCCAGCTCCTTGTCCTCATATCCCAGCTCCTTGTCCTCATATCCCAGCTCCTTGTCCTCATATCCCAGCTCCTTGTCCTCATATCCCAGCTTCTTGTCCTCATATCCCAGCTCCTTGTCCTCATATCCCAGCTCCTTGTCCTCATATCCCAGCTCCTTATGCAGGCGATGAGTCACAATAACGTGGCTGAAGTATGTTGACCAGACCACACACAAGAAGGTGAATTTCATTCTATCGACTTGAGAATGGTCCAGGACGGACCGAAACGTCGTCGTCCCTTCAACTTCTAGTGTGTGGTCTGGTCAACTCCCAGCTCCTTGTCCTCATATCCCAGCTCCTTGTCCTCATATCCCAGCTTTTTGTCTTCATATCCCAGCTCCTTGTCCTCATATCCCAGCTCCTTGTCCTCATATCCCAACTCCTTGTCGTCATATCCCAGCTCCTTGTCCTCATATCCCAGCTCCTTGTCCTCATCCCAGCTCCTTGTCCTCATATCCCAGCTCCTTGTTTTCATATCCCAGCTCCTTGTCCTCATCCCAGCTCCTTGTCCTCATATCCCAGCTCCTTGTCCTCATATCCCAGCTCCTGGTCCTCATACCCCAGCTCCTGGTCCTCATACCGTGGGGAGCGCACATCCAGCTATCGCCCTACACACCGCTCGCTATCTCGCCACATTACGGCTATCGTCGCACAATCTATCGCATATCACGGGAAGTTATGAGGAGCGTTGCTGCCTCACGCTTTTCCTCACCGTCGGCATGAGTCAGTCACTCACGGTGGCGCGCACTGGCCGATACAAAGTTTCTCACCGTATCCGGATACAGCTAAAACAAAACATATTCACAGTATCCGGATTCAAATCCGTGCACTGGCTTTGCTCGTAATTTCTCAGTGATAACCAATGGCTCAGTATTCGCGTGTGAATACTGAGCCTCCTCACATATGTGGAAAACAGAAGAGTGAGGGGAGACATGATAACCACCTACAAAATTCTCGGGAAATAACAGGGTGGGCTAAGACAAAGTATTCACATGTGAATACTGAGCCCACCAGGTGTCTTAATATTAGAATATAAACTCATTTTGTGAATAGTTAGACTTAGGTGAGGTTAAGTTTGGGTTGAGTTAGGTTGGGTTAGGTTAGTTATTTAGATTGGTTATGCTAAGTTAGGTTAGTTATTTAGAGTGGTTACGTTAAGTTAGGTTATCTTAAGGTTATCTTAAGATAACCTTAAGATGATGATTTTGATGATGATGATAAGATGATGATTAATGAGATGATTTTGGGGCTTTAGTGTCCCCGCGGCCCGGACCTCGACCAGGCCTCCACCCCCTGGAAGCAGCCCGTGACAGCTGACTAACACCCAGGTACCTATTTTACTGCTAGGTAACAGGGGCATGGGGTGAAAGAAACTCTGTCCATTGTTTCTCGTCGGCGTCCGAGATCGAACCCGGGACCACAGGATCACAAGTCCAGCGTGCTGTACGCTCGGCCGACCGGCTCCCTATATCTTGAGGTTATTTTGAGATGATTTCGGGGCTTAGCGTCCCCGCGGCCCGGTCCTCAACCAGGCCTCCACCCCCAGGAAGCAGCCCGTAGCAGCTGTCTAACTCCCAGGTACCTATTTACTGCTAGGTAACAGGAGCATCAGGGTGAAAGAAACTTTGCCCATTTTGTTTCCGCGTCCACCGGGGATCGAACCCGGAACCTCAGGACTACGAATCTGAAGCGCTGTCCACTCAGCTGTCAGGCCCCTCAGTTAGAGGTAAACATAGTTAGAGAATTTGAACATAGGACGAGAGGCACTTTAGAGACGTGGAACAGAAGTGAACACACGAGGAACTGTTCAAGAACAGCTTGAAGGTCATCAGTTTTAAGTCTTCATTCATAAACTGCTCGGGGAAACATGATCACTACCTACAAAATTCTCAGAGGAATTGTCAGGGTTGATAAGGATAAACTGTTTAACACTGGTGGTACGCGAACAAGGGAACACAGGTGGAAACTGAGTGCCCAAATGAGCCACAGGGACGTTAGAAAGAACCTTTTCAGTGTCAGAGTAGTTAACAGGTGGAATGCATTAGGAAGTGATGTGGTGGAGGCTGACTCCATACACAGTTTACAATGTAGATATGATATAGAGCCCAGTAGGCTCAGGAACCTGTACACCAGTTGATTGACGGTTGAGAGGCGGGACCAAAGAGCCAGAGTTCAACCCCTGCAACTAGGTGAAGACACCTGTTCTTCCAGCTGGGACAAACTACCCATTAACAACACCCCGCCGAGGAAGTATTCCCTCTCCTTACACATTGCATCATTACAAGGCCGCCATGTTTGTCCCGTCCCAACCTCACAGTATGGGAGGACATGCACGGCTAGTCCTGGGATGTCCCCAGGCTACAGCTGTGGTCGGGCCCAGGGGCCCCAAGGCTACAGGTGTCGCCGGGCCCAGGGCCCCCAAGGCTACAGGTGTCGCCGGGCCCAGGGCCCCCAAGGCTACAGGTGTCGCCGGGCCCAGGGGCCCCAAGGCTACAGGTGTCGCCGGGCCCAGGGGCCCCAAGGCTACAGGTGTCGCCGGGCCCAGGGGCCCCAAGGCTACAGGTGTCGCCGGGCCCAGGGGCCCCAAGGCTACAGGTGTCGCCGGGCCCCAGGGTACCCGAAGGCTACAGGTGTCGCCGGGCCCCAGGGGCCCCAAGGCTACAGGTGTCGCCGGGCCCAGGGACCCCAAGGCTACAGGTGTCGCCGGGGCCCAGGGGACCCCAAGGCTACAGGTGTCGCCGGGCCCCAGGGGCCCCCAAGGCTACAGGTGTCGCCGGGCCCAGGAACCCCAAGGCTACAGGTGTCGCCGGGCCCAGAGCCCCCAAGGCAACAGACATCTATATAACCTGGTGACTGAGAGAGACAGAGAGGGAGATATTCAACATGAAGGAGCACAATTGGGGTGTATCCGTTCTGACTTTTGGCGCGCGTGGGCATGTATCCCCCCCCCCCCCTCCCCCCCCTCCTGGGCATGGGTATGGGGGGGGAGGGAGGGAGGGGGCAGGGCAAGAGGACAGTCTGGCTTTTATTCTTTTTATGTTTAGCTGTTTTTTTTTGTTTGTGTGTGACGGAAGGATTGATGAAGAAGTATTTGATGGGGGGCGTCGCCCCCCCCCCCCCCTGTCCACCTGGTCGCCAGATGGTGGGTGGTGGGTGAGAAGTGTGGTGAGAGAGGGGGAGTGAGAGAGGGGGAGTGAGAGAGGGGGAGTGAGAGAGGGGGAGTGAGAGAGAGGGAGTGAGAGAGAGGGAGTGAGAGAGGGGGAGTGAGAGAGGGGGAGTGAGAGAGGGGGAGTGAGAGAGAGGGAGTGAGAGAGGGGGAGTGAGAGAGAGGGAGGGACTGAGAGAGGAGTGAGAGAGGAGTGAGAGACAAGGAGTGAGAGAGATGGGTACCAGGAGACACCTTCCTGTTTCTGCAGGTTCCTGTCCCACTCTCCCTTCCTCTCTCTCTCTCTCACACACTCTTTCTCACTTGCTCCTTCTCTCCTCTTCGCCTCTCCATCCTTACCTTTCTCTCTTCTCTTGTTCTACCTTTTTCTCTTTTCCCCACATATCCTTCTCTCTGTTCTTGCCTCCTTCCCCTCAATTCTCCTCCCTCCTCAGTTCTCTCCCTCAATTCTCCTCCTCCTCTACCTGCCCCTCTCTCCCTCCCTCCCTCTCTCCCCCTTCCCAAGGTCGGCCGCTTCACCTGTCCCACAAGGTCGTACCCCATCCAACCCCCCTACAATCCCCCCCATACACCTCACTTCTGATACGAATCACTATCCTGGCTAAATACACCATTATCTCACAATCCTCCGAGGGACGCCGCCCCCCCCCTCACCATACCCATCAACAGGGGGGGGGGGCCCTCTACCCACTCACCATATCAAGTGGTGCCCTACTGTACGTGTACAGATAATACCCAGGTGTACATATGGTGTACAGATAATACCCATGTGTACATATGGTGTACAGATAATACCCATGTGTACATATGGTGTACAGATAATACCCATGTGTACATATGGTGTACAGATCAACACATCTCTGGGTGATTGTTTTGAATTGTGAGAGATGTATCGGGTTGGCGATTGTAATCGATTGTACACTTGATCGATTGGTGTTCTGATTGTTGTATATCTGTAAGATCATTGGGAATAGTTAGGCCTACATCTAAATATTACAGGTTATCTTTTTCCCACATACTGAAGGCACAGTATGTGGGAAAAAGGCGTGGGCGTCTCTGTAGTGTGTGGGTGTGCGCGTCCCGTATACTGCCTGTCCCGTCTACTGCCTGTCCCGTATACTGCCTGTCCCGTATACTGCCTGTCCCGTCTACTGCCTGTCCCGTATACTGCCTGTCCCGTCTACTGCCTGTCCGTATACTGCCTGTCCTGTCCCGTATACTGCCTGTCCCGTATACTGCCTGTCCCGTATACTGCCTGTCCCGTATACTGCCTGTCCGTATACTGCCTGTCCTGTCCCGTATACTGCCTGTCCCATATACTGCCTGTCCCGTATACTGCCTGTCCTGTCCCGTATACTGCCTGTCCCGTCTACTGTCTGTCCCGTATACTGCCTGTCCCGTCTACTGCCTGTCCGTATACTGCCTGTCCTGTCCCGTCTATTGCCTGTCCCGTATACTGCCTGTCCGTATACTGCCTGTCCTGTCCCGTCTACTGCCTGTCCCGTCTACTGCCTGTCCCGTATACTGCCTGTCCGTATACTGCCTGTCCTGTCCCGTATACTGCCTGTCCCGTATACTGCCTGTCCTGTCCCGTATACTGCCTGTCCTGTCCCGTATACTGCCTGTCCTGTCCCGTATACTGCCTGTCCCGTATACTGCCTGTCCCGTCTACTGCCTGTCCCGTATACTGCCTGTCCCGTATACTGCCTGTCCCGTCTACTGCCTGTCCCGTCTACTGCCTGTCCCGTATACTGCCTGTCCTGTCCCGTATACTGCCTGTCCCGTATACTGCCTGTCCCGTATACTGCCTGTCCCGTATACTGCCTGTCCCGTATACTGCCTGTCCCGTATACTGCCTGTCCGTATACTGCCTGTCCCGTATACTGCCTGTCCGTATACTGCCTGTCCTGTCCCGTATACTGCCTGTCCCGTATACTGCCTGTCCCGTCTACTGCCTGTCCCGTCTACTGCCTGTCCCGTCTACTGCCTGTCCCGTATACTGCCAGTCCCGTATACTGCCTGTCCCGTCTACTGCCTGTCCTGTATACTGCCTGTCCCGTATACTGCCTGTCCCGTATACTGCCTGTCCCGTATACTGCCTGTCCCGTATACTGCCTGTCCCGTATACTGCCTGTCCCGTATACTGCCTGTCCCGTATACTGCCTGTCCCGTATACTGCCTGTCCCGTCTACTGCCTGTCCCGTCTACTGCCTGTCCCGTCTACTGCCTGTCCCGTCTACTGCCTGTACCGTATACTGCCTGTCCCGTATACTGCCTGTCCCGTATACTGCCTGTCCCGTATACTGCCTGTCCCGTATACTGCCTGTCTTGAGTACTGCTCAGTACTCACTTCCCCCTTCAGAGCAGGAGAGATTGCTGAAATAGAGGGAATACAGAGAACATATACGGCACGCATAGACGCAATAATGCACCTAAATTATTGGGATCGTCTCAAAGCCCTCCAAATGTACTCACTAGAAAGGAGACGAGAGAGATACCAAATAATATACACCTGGAAGATACTGGAGGGCCAAGTACCAAATCTACACAGTAAAATAACAACGTACTGGAGTGAACGACATGGAACAAAATGCAGAATAGAACCAGTGAAGAGCAGAGGTGCCATAGGCACAATCAGAGAACACATGAACAGTGTCCATGGAACTTGAAGGGGAGTCATGTGGACCTGTGGGCTACGAAGACAAGCTGCCTCACAGACCAGACAGTCACCAGGGAAGCCTGGCCACAGACCAGTCACCAGGGAAGCCTGGCCACAGACCAGTCACCAGGGAAGCCTGGCCACAGACCAGTCACCAGGGAAGGCTGGCCACAGACCAGTCACCAGGGAAGCCTGGCCACAGACCAGTCACCAGGGAAGCCTGGCCACAGACCAGTCACCAGGGAAGGCTGGCCACAGACCAGTCACCAGGGAAGGCTGGCCACAGACCAGTCACCAGGGAAGGCTGGCCACAGACCAGTCACCAGGGAAGGCTAGCCACAGACCAGTCACCAGGGAAGGCTAGCCACAGTCACCAGGGAAGGCTGGCCACAGACCAGTCACCAGGGAAGACTGGCCACAGACCAGTCACCAGGGAAGACTGGCCACAGACCAGTCACCAGGGAAGACTGGCCACAGACCAGTCACCAGGGAAGACTGGCCACAGACCAGTCACCAGGGAAGGCTAGCCACAGACCAGTCACCAGGGAAGGCTAGCCACAGACCAGTCACCAGGGAAGGCTAGCCACAGTCACCAGGGAAGGCTGGCCACAGACCAGTCACCAGGGAAGACTGGCCACAGACCAGTCACCAGGGAAGACTGGCCACAGACCAGTCACCAGGGAAGACTGGCCACAGACCAGTCACCAGGGAAGACTGGCCACAGACCAGTCACCAGGGAAGACTGGCCACAGACCAGTCACCAGGGAAGGCTAGCCACAGACCAGTCACCAGGGAAGACTGGCCACAGACCAGTCACCAGGGAAGACTGGCCACAGACCAGTCACCAGGGAAGACTGGCCACAGACCAGTCACCAGGGAAGACTGGCCACAGACCAGTCACCAGGGAAGGCTAGCCACAGACCAGTCACCAGGGAAGACTGGCCACAGACCAGTCACCAGGGAAGACTGGCCACAGACCAGTCACCAGGGAAGACTGGCCACAGACCAGTCACCAGGGAAGACTGGCCACAGACCAGTCACCAGGGAAGGCTAGCCACAGACCAGTCACCAGGGAAGGCTAGCCACAGACCAGTCACCAGGGAAGACTGGCCACAGACCAGTCACCAGGGAAGACTGGCCACAGACCAGTCACCAGGGAAGGCTAGCCACAGACCAGTCACCAGGGAAGACTGGCCACAGACCAGTCACCAGGGAAGACTGGCCACAGACCAGTCACCAGGGAAGGCTAGCCACAGACCAGTCACCAGGGAAGGCTAGCCACAGACCAGTCACCAGGGAAGACTGGCCACAGACCAGTCACCAGGGAAGACTGGCCACAGACCAGTCACCAGGGAAGACTGGCCACAGACCAGTCACCAGGGAAGGCTAGCCACAGACCAGTCACCAGGGAAGGCTAGCCACAGACCAGTCACCAGGGAAGACTGGCCACAGACCAGTCACCAGGGAAGACTGGCCACACACCAGTCACCAGGGAAGACTGGCCACACACCAGGCTGTGAGAGTACAAGAACTCTCGAAACCAACAGGCAAAGTAATGACAATGAATAACAAATATATACCAGAGACAATAATTCATTTGTAACGTAACTTGAGTGAATAAAAAGAACAAATTAAGTTACGTTAAGTGAATGAAAAGAACAAATTTATACACATTTCTGATTAGTCAGACCACAAGAAAAACCTGATTTTGAAACAGGTGTTCCCGTCTGTGGCCAGGAACTGATCAGGACCTGAGGCCAGATTCACGAAGCAGTTACGCAAGCACTTACGAACCTGGGGCCAGATTCACGAAGCAGTTACGCAAGCACTTACGAACCTGGGGCCAGATTCACGAAGCAGTTACGCCAGCACTTACGAACATGTATATCTTTTCTCAATCTTTGGCGGTTTTGTTTACAATTATTAAACAGTTAATGAGCTCCGAAGCACCAGGAGGCTGTTTATAACAATAACAACAGTTGATTGGCAAGTTTTCATGCTTATAAACTGTTTAATAATTGTAACCAAAGCCGTCAAAGATTGAGTAAAGATGAACACGTTTGTAAGTACTTGCGTAACTGCTTCGTGAATTTGGCCCCAGGTTTGTAAGTACTTGCGTTACTGCTTCGTGAACCTGGCCCCTAATCAGGTCCTGATCAGAGACCACATGTCGAGTCCGCTCATCATCCGAACCCACTTAAGGATGCAACATGTGAAACGAAAGTAACACATATGTAATCGATCTAACGGACGGAACGGGTATAACGGACGGAACGGATGTAACGGACGGAACGGATCTAACGGACGGAACGGATCTAACGGACGGAACGGATCTAACGGATATAACAATTTGTTACTGAGCCCTCTGTAATTCAATTTATAAATACAAATTATTATTATTATTGTACCTGGATTGTATTTGGATGAGGTTCTGGGAGTTCCTCTACTCCCCAAGCCTGAGGCCAGTCTTGACTTGTGCGAGCTTGGTCCAACAGGCTGTTGGTATTATTATTCGTTACCACCTGCCTACCTATATTTGCATGCAGGTGGATACAAGCCAAGTGTAGATGGTTCGCGTCCGCCTATATGTGGAGGAGCTGCCTCGTATGGGCCAATAGGAGCTGCCTCGTATGGACCAATAGGAGCTGCCTCGTATGGGCCAATAGGAGCTGCCTCGTATGGACCAATAGGAGCTGTCTCGTATGGGCCAATAGGAGCTGCCTCGTATGGGCCAATAGGAGCTGCCTCGTATGGACCAATAGGAGCTGCCTCGTATGGGCCAATAGGAGCTGCCTCGTATGGGCCAATAGGAGCTGCCTCATATGGACCAATAGGAGCTGCCTCATATGGACCAATAGGAGCTGCCTCGTATGGACCAATAGGAGCTGCCTCGTATGGACCAATAGGAGCTGCCTCGTATGGACCAATAGGAGCTGCCTCGTATGGACCAATAGGAGCTGCCTCGTATGGACCAATAGGCCTTCTGCAGGTTCATTTACTATTATGTGTGTATGTTCTTCTGTTCATATCTTTATGTTATTCTCATTTCTTGTTCCTGTGTTCGTTTGCCTTGCAACCTCGTAACGCGTGAAAGTGTCAAGGGTAATTTCTCTGGTAGCTTCTTTGTTGATGTTTGTGCCCCCCCCCCCCCTTGTGTACGCCATCTATAGTCTTCCTGCCGAAGCCTTTGTTTACGCGCGTAGGCAGCCTTTCCCGCGCGATGTGTCACCCGGGTCTGACGTCTGCAGCAGCCGGTGGGTGGCGGACCAAAATAACTAAGGAGAAAGGGCGCCAGGCCCAACGGAAATGGTCGTCGCAATTTGCAGAGTTTTAGAGAGAATTTCCGGAGCGGCCTTAATGGCGGGGAGACGATATGTTGTGTTTGAATATTTTATTGTTTACGATATTCTTGGAGTAGGCAGCGTGGGACCTGGTTGATGGGGTTCTGGGAGTTCTTCTACTCCCCAAGCTCGGCCCGAGGCCAGGCTTGACTTGTGAGAGTTTGGTCCACCAGGCTGTTGCTTGGAGCGGCCCGCAGGCCCACATATACCTGCTTGATGGGGTTCTGGGAGTTCTACTCCCCAAGCCCGGCCCGAGGCCAGGCTTGACTTGTGAGAGTTTGGTCCACCAGGCTGTTGCTTGGAGCGGCCCGCAGGCCCACATATACCTGGTTGATGGGGTTCTGGGAGTTCTTCTACTCCCCAAGCCCGGCCCGAGGCCAGGCTCGACTTGTGAGAGTTTGGTCCACCAGGCTGTTGCTTGGAGTGGCCCGCAGGCCCACATATACCTGGTTGATGGGGTTCTGGGAGTTCTTCTACTCCCCAAGCCCGGCCCGAGGCCAGGCTCGACTTGTGAGAGTTTGGTCCACCAGGCTGTTGCTTGGAGCGGCCCGCAGGCCCACATACCCACCACAGCCCGGTTGGTTCGGCACTCCTTGAAGAAAACTATCTAGTTTGAGACAGATTTAAGCTCCACACTTTATTAAGTACATTAAGAAGCTTGAGGAAGTACCGAGATATATACAAGAGTTGTTACATTCTTGTACAGCCACTCGCACGCATAGCGTTTCGGGCAGGTCCCTGGAATACGATCCCTGCCGCGAAGAATCGTTGTTACAACCAAGTACTCATTTTACTGTTGCGTTAAACAGAGGCTACAGTTAAGGATTTGCGCCCAGTAAATCCTCCCCGGCCAGGATACGAACCCATGACATAGCGCTCGCGGAACGCCAGGCGAGTGTCTTACCACTACACCACGGAGACTTTAATAGGATCTATTTAATAGATTCCTGGGAGTCTGTGATCTTGGTCCCTAATTCTTAGGCATTACTTATCCTCTCAACTAATAGAGGATTAGTTGAGAGGATGAGTTGAGACTCATCCTCTCGCGTTTTTTTTACGTTACCGTAAAAAACACGGTTATTTTTTACGTTATCGTAAAAAACGCGTTTATTTTTTTACGTTATCGTAAAAAACGCGTTCATTTTTTTTTTACATTGTCGTGACCATTGTTATAACTGCAATCTCTTAAGAAACGTAACGGCTCACAAATATCTACGTTTTCTATGCATCGGACTCGATAGGTTGGGGTTAGTTAGCTTGGGTTCCTACGTCCTGGACGGGATAAAAGGCTAGATTTTTGACGGAGTGGCACACCAAGACAAGAGGCTGGTGGAACACCTCACACTCTCCATCCTGCAATATAAATTGTTCCTGAAACGGCAACTTCTTGAGGTTATCTTAAGATGATTTCGGGGCTTTAGTGTCCCCGTGGCCCGGTCCTCGACCAGGTCTCCACCCCCAGGAAGCAGCCCGTGACAGCTGACTAACACCCAGGTACCTATTTTACTGCTAGGTAACAGGGGCATAGGGTGAAAGAAACTCAGCCCATTGTTTCTCGCCGGCGCCTGGGATCGAACCCGGGACCACAGGATCACAAGTCCAGCGTGCTGTCCGCTCGGCCGACCGGCTCCCCTTATAGTTTTAGGGTGCTTATAGTTTCCGCCTGAGTATTTTGTATGTCCTGATCATGGTTCCCATCGCAGTTTATAATCATTTTTCCTCGTAACTCATGCCTTTTTAGTCTGGTACTAGGCCTGAGGGCATAATCTGGGCCAGGATTCATCAAGCAGTTACACAACCTCTTACGAAACCTGCATATCTTTCCTCAATCATGGAAACTTTGCTTACATTTATAAAACAGTTTGAACGTTGTAAACTTTACAACGCAAGGTTAACTCCCAGATACCTATTTTCTGCTAGGTGAACAGAGGCATCAGGGGAAGGGAAACAAGTGTAAACGTTTCGTCCTGCCCAGGAACCGAACCTGGCGACCATTCTCTTGTGACATCTGCTTCAAGGTCTTTTTCCTTTACCCCGGGACCCCATCTGTGCAGTTGCTGAAGTTGAACTCTAGAAGCCACACATTAGACCATTCCTGGTGTGTGTACCGTCACTGCTGGAGCTGATGTTGGTGTATCAACAACCATTGACAGGAGGGAGTGTTGTAGCTCCTCTGGGAGACCATTTACACAAATGGAGATATAAAGATGTACATTATGTGCGACCATCTGATTACTCTTAACTCACTGTGACTCTCTTGTCTTCTGTTGCCTGTGTGTGTGTGTGTGTGTGTGTGTGTGTGTGTGTGTGTGTGTGTGTGTGTGTGTGTGTGTGTGTGTGTGTGTGTGTACTCGCCTATTTATGCCTGCAGGATCGACCGTGCTTGGAGCCGCCTTTCCAGACGCGGGTCGTGTAAAGCAATGACTCCTGGCCTATTTCAATATCAAATCTACGTTTAAAATTCTGAATAGAGTTTGTTTCTACCACCTGTTCCATTAATTCATTTCCATTTTCCCCACTACTCTTACGCTAAATGAAAACAGTCTAATATCTCTATGACTCATCTGAGTCTCCTTCCCCTAGAATTCATTGTGAACATTTCTTCTATTTCCACTTTCAATCCCCTTACGTATTTGTATACATCTCTATCATGTCTCCTTTTTTTTTTTTTAGCATCGTCAGGTCTAGTTCTTTCAGTCTCTCTTCATATCCCACCCCCTCGCAATTCTGGGACGTGCCCCCATTTCAAACTTATTAACATTTTCGAGTTTCATTTTGTGTTTCAAAGATGGGGCTCCATGATGGGGGTGGCATGGTCTGGTCGACGACCGGGCCGCGGGGACACTAAGCCCCGGAAGAACCTCAAGGTAGGCATACTCTAAGTCTGAGTCTCACGAAGACTCTCTGACTCCTGCCTGTTAGGTAATTCCTTACCCGTATTAGGGGCTTTTCTGCTAACTCTTTCCTGTCTCTCAAGTTTGTATAGTAATCTCTTATGAGGTACTGTATCAACTGCTTGTTGGCAGTGCAGGAATATACAATCTGCCTGTCCATCCCAGTCTTGCCTTATTCTCGTTACTTTATCATAGAAATCCAGAAGCTTAGTTAGGCATGATTTCCCTTCCCTGATTTTTTTTTTTTAATTTTGCCCTGAAAAGCAAGTTTATTGGGCAGCGTCACTCATCCTGTGAGTGGACACACCGCCATAGTGACATTATTGGGCAGCGCCACTCATCCTGTGAGTGGACACTCCGCCATAGTGACAGTATTGGGCAGCGTCACTCATCCTGTGAGTGGACACACCGCCATAGTGACAGTATTGGGCAGCGTCACTCATCCTGTGAGTGGACACACCGCCATAGTGACATTATTGGGCAGCGCCACTCATCATGTGAGTGGACACACCGCCATAGTGACAGTATTGGGCAGCGTCACTCATCCTGTGAGTGGACACACCGCCATAGTGACATTATTGGGCAGCGTCACTCATCCTGTGAGTGGACACACCGCTATAGTGACAGTATTGGGCAGCGTCACTCATCCTGTGAGTGGACACACCGCCATAGTGACATTATTGGGCAGCGTCACTCATCCTGTGAGTGGACACACCGCCATAGTGACAGTATTGGACAGCGTCACTCATCCTGTGAGTGGACACACCGCCATAGTGACATTATTGGGCAGCGTCACTCATCATGTGAGTGGACACACCGCCATAGTGACAGTATTGGGCAGCGTCACTCATCCTGTGAGTGGACACACCGCCATAGTGACAGTATTGGGCAGCGTCACTCATCCTGTGAGTGGACACACCGCCATAGTGACAGTATTGGACAGCGCCACTCATCCTGTGAGTGGACACACCGCCATAGTGACAGTATTGGGCAGCGCCACTCATCCTGTGAGTGGACACACCGCCATAGTGACAGTATTGGGCAGCGTCACTCATCCTGTGAGTGGACACACCGCCATAGCAGCATGTACAACACTCCCCAATAGGAAGAAAACCCGCTGGGTTGTTCATCCTGTCACTTGTACCCAGACACAGCTGGGACTTGCTTAACTGGCTCAAGTGAACAGCTCCTTAAACGACGAAGTAGAAATTATATGCTCTCGTCCGAGCAAAGGACCTCGTCGTCAGATTAAAGGTCATTGACACCAGTTGATTAAAGGTTGAAAGGCTGGGAACCAAGAGATGAAGCCCACCCACCCCACAAGCACATGTTGGGGCACACTGTGGCCACATGACCCATCACTGTCACCACACATAGTTGCCAGTTGCCTGAGGTATGTTGTACCCGAAAAACATCGCCAGAAGAATTGCTCATCCCTCCTCGTCTCTGCCACTCAACAACTCATCACACACAACACAGAGCACCTTAATGTCGATATATGGTCTTGGAAAATATTAGAGAGAGTTATAATTGGTGGAGGAGGGTGTTGTAAGGGTATTTGTGTGGTGTTGAGAGGCGTCCCAGAGCCTGGAGACAAGGGCGCCACTGTTGAACACCAATGGCAGCCGTGGGAATCTTTGGTTCCATCTCTACTGCCACCCACCACCGCCCGCCCGCCCGCCCGCGCCGCCCACCTCCCCCGCTGCCACCCACCACCGCCCATCCTCGATATCCACCACCCCTGCCGCCGCCCCTATCCACCACCGCCCGCCCGCGCCACCCACCACCCCCGCTGCCACCCACCACCACCACCATCCACCACCATCCTCGATATCCACCACCCCCGCCGCCGCCCCTATCCACCACCGCCCGCCCGCGCCACCCACCACCCCCGCTGCCACCCACCACCGCCCATCCTCGACATCCACCACCCCCGCCGCCGCCCCTATTCATCACCGCCCGCCGTCACCCCACCACCGCCCGCCCGCTCCGCCCACCACCGCCCGCCGCCACTCACCAACCCCGTCCTCACCATCCACCACCGCCCGCCCGCCGTCGCCACCCACCACCGCCCACTGGTGATCTGTGGCGCCCTCTGTACCGACATTCCTTCTCCCCAATCTCATCTTTACTACTCATTAATTTCATCCAGATACGAGACAGAGCGATGGGCAGTGTACCGTTGGTAAGTGCTTTCTTGAGCCGGAGGAAGGGACAGCTACTGGAGGCTCGGTGCACCGTACTGTGTGGCGTACCGTGTACCACGGTGCGTACCGTGTACCGTGCTTGTAGGAGTTATGGGCAGGTGGTCCACACTACCTGGTCATATACAGGAGAGAGAGAGAGAGAGAGAGAGAGAGAGAGAGAGAGAGAGAGAGAGAGAGAGAGAGAGAGCAAGAGCCTAATTGACCAGACGGAATCACTGAACACCCAGACAAGGAGCCAGGGGGGGGGGATAGAACCATATCCTGGTGCCACATTTCCAACCCCCGACACTGAGGTCTATCACCCATACGACCCCTCCCCCCCCCCGGCGCCTCCACCAATCAGGACTGGCCTACACAGCTGGAGGTGCTGCAGGAGGCCAGCCTGTGCCTCCTGCAGCAGGAAGACAACGTAGGCTGGAGTGAGGGGTGGCTGAGGGGAGTGGGGGTCAAGGGGAAGCTCAGAGTCCCAGGTTCGAGCCCCCGGGAACAAGACACCTCCTGGCCAGAGGTATAATTAAGACATTATAATGCCGCCAATCGTCCACAAGTATGTCTTGTTTAAGGTAGACCTCACATTATACCGTGTGGGTGACGTCATTATACACGGTGTGTATCACACTATACATCGCTATATGACTACACACTACACGATTGTGGGTTATATCGTGTGGGTGACGTCACACTATACACCTGCTTGATACCTGGTTGATGGGGTTCTAGGAGGTCATCTACTCCCCAAGCCCGGCCCGAGGCCAGGCTTGACTTGTGAGAGTTTGGTCCACAAGGCTGTTGCTTGGAGCGGCCCGCAGGCCCACATATACCTGGTTGATGGGGTTCTGGGAGGTCTTCTACTCCCCAAGCCCGGCCCGAGGCCAGGCTTGACTTGTGAGAGTTTGGTCCACAGGCTGTTGCTTAGAGCGGCCCGCAGACCCACATACCCACCACAGCCCGGTTGGTCCGGCACTCCTTAGAGAAAACTATCCAGTTTCCTCTTGAAGATGTCCAGGGTTGTTCCGGCAATGTTTCTTATGCTCGCTGGTAGGACGTTGAACAACCGCGGACCTCTGATGTTTATAGTGTTCTCTGATTGTGCGTATGGCACCTCTGCTCTTCACTGGTTCTATTCTGCATTTTCTTCCATATCGTTCACTCCAGTACGTTGTTATTTTACTGTGTAGATTTGGGACCTGGCCCCTCCAGTATCTTCCAGGTGTATATTATTTGGTATCTCTCTCGTCTTCTTTCTAGTGAGTACATTTGGAGAGCTTTAAGACGATCCCAATAATTTAGGTGCTTTATCTCGTCTATGCGTGCCGTATATGTTCTCTGTATTCCCTCTATTTCAGCAATCTCTCCTGCTCTGAAGGGGGAAGTGAGTACTGAGCAGTACTCAAGACGGGACAACACCAGTGACTTGAAGAGTACAACCATTGTGATGGGATCCCTGGATTTGAAAGTTCTCGTAATCCATCCAATCATTTTTCTGGCTGACGCAATATTTACTTGGTTATGCTCCCTAAACGTTAGGTCGTCAGACATTATTATTCCCAAATCCTTGACATGCTGTTTACCTATTATGGGCAGATTCGATTGTGTTTTGTACCCTGTATTATGTTTCAGATCTTCATTTTTACCGTTCCTGAGTACCTGGAATTTATCACTGTTAAACATCATGTTATTTTCTGTTGCCCAGTCGAAAACTTCACTAATATCTGCTTGTAGTTTTTCAATGTCTTCAGCAGAGGTAATTTTCATTCTGATTTTTGTGTCATCTGCAAAGAATGACACGAAGCTGTGACTTGTATTTTTGTCTATATGTGTTATGAGAATAAGGAACAGCAGCGGTACAAGGACTGTACCCTGAGGTACAGAACTTTTAACTGCGCTCGGACTCGAACAATGGGTGGATCAGCGTTCCTAAGTAGCTTCCTGAATCACGACGTAAGTGCCAAAAACGAAAAGTTTCTTAAGACCTCGCATAACTGCTTGGTGAATCCGGGACCTGACCAGCAGGTAGGACCGCAGCCTCACGCTGCAAAACAAGAGACAATCACCACAATCCATCACAGTAAAGACACAATCACTGATCGACCAAACTTCCTAATAAAACAATTAAAGAGAGAAACAAGCAGCGGTTACAATGAGAACCTTTTAACGCAATTAAGCAGAGGCTACTGTGGGACTTAATACCCCGTACCGAGAGGGAATTACAACGTCCCCCTGGGGCCAGATTCACGAAGTAGTTACGCTAGCACTTACGAACCTGGGGCCAGATTCACGAAGCAGTTACACAAGTACTTACGAACGTGTACATCTTTCCTTAATCTTTGACGGCTTTGGTTACATTTATTAAAAAGTTTACAAGCATGAAAACTTGCCAATCAACTGTTGTTATTGTTATAAACAGCCTCCTGGTGCTTCGGAGCTCATTAACTGTTTAATAATTGTAAACAAAGCCGCCAATAATTGAGAAAAGATGGACAGGTTCGTAAGTGCTTGCGTAACTGCTTCGCGAATCAGGCCCCTGGTCAACCAGACTGTTAGACACCGCCGCTCGCAAGTCTAAACGGATTAATCACAGCACTAAGCACAGCGAACCTTTACTACCTCACGGATATATATATATATATATATATATATATATATATATATATATATATATATATATATATTATATATATATATATTTTATTAAATATGACCGAAAAAGTAAGATTAATAATTCTAACACGAATTTTCTCAATCTTTCGTACATTATGCTTCACTGTTGGAGGTAAATCAAAAATCACTTCTCCAAAATTCATTTTTATTTCTAGTCTGACGCGACACGGGCGCGTTTCGTAAAACTTATTACATTTTCAAAGACTTCACAAATACACAACTGATTAGAACTTGCGTTTCCCTGATTTTATATCTACATTTGAGTGAGGTGGGAAGGGTGATGTGGCATTACATTTGAGTAAGGTGGGAAGGATGATGTGGCATTAGAGGATATTAATAGGGTATTAAAAGTATCAACACAAGACAGAACACGAAACAATGGATATTGAATAGAAGTGTTTGTAGAAAGCCTATTGGTCCATATTTCTTGATGCTTCTATATTGGAGCGGAGTCTTGAGGTGGGTAGAATATAGTTGTGCAATAATTGGCTGTTGATTGCTGGTGTTGACTTCTTGATGTGTAGTGCCTCGCAAACGTCTAGCCGCCTGCTATCGCTGTATCTATCGATGATTTCTGTGTTGTTTACTAGGATTTCTCTGGCGATGGTTTGGTTATGGGAAGAGATTATATGTTCCTTAATGGAGCCCTGTTGTTTATGCATCGTTAAACGCCTAGAAAGAGATGTTGTTGTCTTGCCTATATACTGGGTTTTTTGGAGCTTACAGTCCCCAAGTGGGCATTTGAAGGCATAGACGACGTTAGTCTCTTTTAAAGCGTTCTGTTTCGTGTCTGGAGAGTTTCTCATGAGTAGGCTGGCCGTTTTTCTGGTTTTATAGTAAATCGTCAGTTGTATCCTCTGATTTTTGTCTGTAGGGATAACGTTTCTATTAACAATATCTTTCAGGACCCTTTCCTCCGTTTTATGAGCTGTGGAAAAGAAGTTCCTGTAAAATAGTCTAATAGGGGGTATAGGTGTTGTGTTAGTTGTCTCTTCAGAGGTTGCATGGCTTTTCACTTTCCTTCTTATGATGTCTTCGACGAAACCATTGGAGAAGCCGTTATTGACTAGGACCTGCCTTACCCTACAGAGTTCTTCGTCGACTTGCTTCCATTCTGAGCTGTGGCTGAGAACACGGTCGACATATGCGTTAACAACACTCCTCTTGTACCTGTCTGGGCAGTCGCTGTTGGCATTTAGGCACATTCCTATGTTTGTTTCCTTAGTGTAGACTGCAGTGTGGAAACCTCCGCCCTTTTCCATGACTGTTACATCTAGAAAGGGCAGCTTCCCATCCTTTTCCATCTCGTAAGTGAAACGCAGCACGGAACTCTGCTCAAATGCCTCCTTCAGCTCCTGCAGATGTCTGACATCAGGTATCTGTGTAAAAATGTCGTCAACATACCTGCAGTATATGGCCGGTTTCAAGTTCATGTCGACTAAGACTTTTTGCTCGATGGTACCCATGTAGAAGTTTGCAAACAGGACACCTAGGGGAGAACCCATGGCGACCCCATCTACTTGCTTATACATGTGCCCATCCGGGCTCAAGAAGGGTGCCTCTTTAGTACAAGCTTGGAGTAGTTTCCTCAGAATATTTTCTGGTATGTCAAGAGGAGTACAGGCTGGATCACGATACACTCTGTCGGCTATCATTCCGATTGTCTCGTCCACAGGTACGTTGGTAAACAGCGATTCTACGTCCAACGAGGCTCTTATCCCTGTGGCCCGTGTGCCCCGCAGTAAGTCAACAAATTCCTTTGGAGACTTCAGGCTGAAGGCGCAAGGAACATAAGGAGTCAGCAGGCCGTTGAGTCGCTTCGCCAGTCTGTACGTGGGTGTGGGTATCTGGCTAATGATTGGCCGAAGTGGGTTTCCAGGCTTGTGTGTCTTGACATTTCCATACACATATCCAGGTTTATATTCCCCAATGATCTTTGGCAGGTGGAGTCCGGATTTCTTGGCGTTCACAGTTTCGATCAGTTTGTTGACCTTTGCTTTTAATTCGGCTGTAGTGTCCTTCGTTACCCTTTGGAACTTAGTTTGGTCAGAGAGTATGATGTTCATTTTCGCCAGATATTCGTCTTTTTTAAGAATGACATATATTGGCGACTTGTCACCTCTCCTGACAACTATCTCCTTGTTCTCACGAAGGCTTTTAGCTGCCGCTTTAAGCTCGGGGGACAGTATGGTGCTTCTGTAATTGCCTCGATTCTTTCCTCCTTCTGCAATAAGTTCTGCTTGTAAGGTATCTTTGGTAGTGACCTCCTTTTGTGTCTCGAGGTCGAATATGTCGTCCAACAGAATTTCCAACTCTACTTTCCGGGCCATCTCACTCGGTCTGGACATAACATGACAGTTTATGCCCAGATTTAGGAGAGTGACTTGGTCCTCAGTGAGGTTAATTCCTGCAAGGTTCAGGAAGCCATCTCTTGGTCGTGGAATTGCCATAGGTCCTCCATATAATGTTGTTAGTTTCTTGATAATCCTTGTTTCAGTGCTGAGGTGATGTTGGTCTGTGAGGATGTCGAGGTGTTGTTCAATGCGGGTACGGATACTATCGTCGATGTTGCTATTTCTCCACTCGTTTG